>NC_137691.1:2285077-2296029 GCF_963989245.1 Nansenia antarctica
CACACACACACACACACACATACATACACACACACACACACACACACGCACACACACACATACTCACACTCACACTCACACACACACACACACACACACACACACACACACACACACACACAGGGGTAACCACGTAACCACGCAGATGAACCTGATGTTCTCACACACACACACACACACACACACACACACACACATGGACGCACACACACACACACACACACATACTCACAGTCACACGCACACACACACACACGCATGGACGCACACATACACACACACACACACACATACACACACACACACACATGCATGGACGCACACATACACACACACGCACACACAAGCACACACACACACACACATACACGCACGCACACACACGCACAAACACACACACATACACACATATTATCACACTCACATTCACTCACACACACACACACACACACACACAGAGAAAGCAGGCCTGATTAGTTTCTATGTATGTGTGTCAGGCGTGGTGGGTCTCGTAGAGGGCCTCTTCAGTGTCTGTGTGTGTGTGTGTGTGTGTGTGTGTGTGTGTGAGTGTGTGTGTCTGTGTGTGTGTGTGTGTGTGTGTATCTGTCCACACTCCAACAGCAGAAGAAACATGGGGCGGCTGTGTCTCAGGAGGTAGAGCCGGTGTCTAAGGATCGCAAGGTCCGCGGTTCGAGCCCCGGCTGGCCACATGTCGAGGTGTCCTCGGGGCAAGACACTGAACCCCAACATTGCTCCCAAAGAGGGGGGGGCCGGCCGGCGCCTTGCATGGTAGCTTGGCCGCCATCGGTGTGTGAATGTGTGTGTGAATGGATGATTGAGAGGCCATTGTAAAGGGCTTTGGAATAAGGCGCTATATACGTCAGTCCTTTTACACCAGAGCGGAACCTGGCTCCAGTATTTGGCGGGCCTGCACCCCGCAGCATGGCCCCACGCAGGACCACAGAGAGACCCTCCGCTTCCGTATTGATTTGACTTCTTCTGATTGTTTTTAAATCACTAAAACGGGCAGCTTTACCTCCGTACTTGGCTGGTCTCCTGAGCCGCCGTACCCCATCCACGTCAGATCTGAGGTCAGCTGGCTCTGGAACAGCCTCCCCCTCCTCCACGTCAGATCTGCCCAGAGCGTCGAGGCTTTTAAAACATTTAGCTAAGACGTTACCTCTTCTCCCTGGCCTTTGACCTGAGGTGAGCCTGCCTCCAGACAACTGCACTTCTATGACTTCTATGGCATTTTTCTAGCTGTGATTTTCATACTGAGGTTTAAGGTTAAATAAACGGAAGGGATCTCTAGAGGTTACCTTATTCATAGTGTTACACAGAATGACGTTGATCGACCTGATCTACCAACCTTCTCTTATTAAAGCTGTGCTTCTGATTGTAATTGTGTTAGGCGAATGGTTGTGCTTGGGACTAGAAATATGTTAGTTGGAGGCGTTGAACATTTGTGACAGTCTGATCATTTTGGTCCGCATGTCGGCAACCAATCAAAATGTTCAGACTTTTCTTTTGAAACACAGAACGTTTCAACGTTGTTGAGAATCACAAACACAAACCCGCTAGTCAAGCCAAAATACTGCAACAACACAATGGATTGGGTGAGTCTATCCCCACTGCTACCTAGTTAACTACAATACTACTTTACATTGTTAGCAGGCTCAAAAAACAAGCTGTGTTAGCTGACTAGCGATGTGTCGTCGATTTTCAACAACGCAGAAATGTATATGTAACACATGTTTCGAAAGAACCGTCGGATCATTACATCAGATCCCGACATGAGGACCAGAGCATTAGAACTTGTCACATATTATGACAATTGCTTATCATATGCTTATGTGATATTTAAGCAATATCACACGAGAGGGAGTGTGTTATACTGAATATCAGCACGGCTGTGATTCGGTCATAGGTACGAGGCCGCAGGCCGAGTACCGAAGACAATCACAGCCGTGCTGATATTCAGTATAACACACGACCTCTCGTGTGATATTGCTTTTATACAACAGTTCTACAGCGCAATTTATTAGTTAACAGTAATAAGTGACAACAGATTATGATTTGTTTGTTTATTTAATCATTTATTGTGGCTCCGTCAAGAAAAAAAAGTTCCGCAACGGGAAGCGAAGTTTCCCACAGAAGTGGGGGAAAAAACGTCAGATCAGATACATAAACGGGTTATTTTGATAAACTGGACACATTTTGTGAATATATATGGTTACTTTCTCGCCTGAAAACATATTAAAACTTCATAAAATGACATATTAACACTTGTAGAGCCAAATTACAGCTTTTAGCCAATGGCGGCCAAAATTGAGGATTTAAAAACGGAGGGTTTTGCTTTGCTCGCTGATTGGCTATAATGTTCTTCTTCTACGTTTTATGTGACAATGTCTTTTTAGTAACAAATTGCACATTACTAAGTATTTACTAGCTAAGATTGACAAACGATTCGCGTGGTGCAACCGAAATTAGTAAACAACTAGTTTGAAACTAAATGCCTACATTTAGTAATGACTTACGCCAAATTGGTGCAACCCAGGCCAGAACACAAACTAGCATACTTTGTATCGTGGCTAGCTACTTTGTATCGTAATGTAGTCTAATTAACGGTCATTTAATAGAACACCTGTGCGGCGGAGTGATACATATAGTTAAAAGTCCCAGTGCTGTTATACTATATATCGTAACTCATGGAATGCCTCTTGTCCAATCAAATGACTTGGTCGGAACTAACTGTTGTATAATGTAGCAATAACTGGACCTACTTTGGAAATAAGGAGTTGTTGTTATAACGATGTTATTTAACCTAAGGTAACCTGTAGGCTAGCAGATCCATCACACAGCTTATTGCCATGGTTATCTGGTGGGGTTGAGCAGCCTGGTGCAAGCCCATAAGACTAACATAGACATAATGACCACATACATCCTGCTCTGGGAAGGGTGGGCTTGCAGGTTCAACACCACACAAACGCATACACACACACACACACACACACACCGACACCCACACACGCACACACAGACACACACATACACACACACACACACAGACACACACAGACACACACAGACACCCACACACACATTCCCCGGCCTGCTCCCCTTGCTAAGTGTTTACTTTTGAGTGGAGCCCACTGACCTGTACAGCTTAGCTGGGCTAAGACAGACAAACTCCTCTATCACTCCCCTCTCCTCTTCTCCTCCTCTCTCTATCACTCCCCTCTCCTCTTCTCCTCCTCTCTCTATCACCCCCTCTCCTCTCCTCCTCCTCTCTCTATCACCCCCCTCTCCTCTCCTCCTCCTCTCTCTATCACCCCCCTCTCCTCTTCTCCTCCTCCTCTCTCTATCACCCCCCTCTCCTCTCCTCTTCTCCTCCTCTCTCTATCACTCCCCTCTCCTCTCCTCCTCCTCTCTCTATCACCCCCCTCTCCTCTCCTCCTCCTCCTCTCTCTATCACCCCCCTCTCCTCTCCTCTTCTCCTCCTCTCTCTATCACCCTCTCCTCTCCTCCTTCTCTCTCTATCACCCTCTCCTCTCCTCCTTCTCTCTCTATCACCCTCCTCTCCTCTCCTCCTCCTCTCTCTATCACCTCTCCTCTCCTCCTCTCTCTATCACCCTCCTCTCCTCTCCTCTCCTCCTTCTCTCTCTATCACCCCCCTCTCCTCTCCTCCTCCTCGCTCTATCACCCCTCTCTCCTCTCCTCCTCCTCTCTCTATCACCCTCTCCTCTCCTCCTTCTCTCTCTATCCACCTCTCCTCTCCTCCTCCTCTCTCTATCACCCCCCTCTCCTCTCCTCCTTCTCTCTCTATCACCCTCTCCTCTCCTCCTTCTCTCTCTATCACCCCCCTCTCCTCTCCTCCTCCTCTCTCTATCACCTCTCCTCTCCTCTCCTCTCCTCCTCCTCTCTCTATCACCCCCCTCTCCTCTCCTCCTCCTCTCTCTATCACCCTCCTCTCCTCTCCTCCTTCTCTCTCTTTAAGACCATCCCCCCTTCCCAACCCCCTGTTACTCTCCTCTTTTGTCTTTCTTTTTCTCTCTCCCCTCTCTGATCTCCTATCTCCTCTCTACCCCTCTACTCTCCCCCTCCCCCTCCCTCCTCTCCCTCTCCCCCTCCCCTCCCTCCTCTCCCTCCTCCCTCCCTCCTCCCCCCTCTCCCCTCCCCCTCCCTCCTCTCCCTCCTCCCTCCCCCTCTCCCCCTCCCCCTCCCTCCTCTCCCTCCTCCCTCCCTCCTCTCCCCCTCCCCCCTCCCTCCTCCCCCCTCCCCCCCTCCCCCTCCCTCCTCTCCCTCCTCTCCTCCCCCCTCCCCCTCCCTCCTCTCCCCCTCCCCCTCCCTCCTCTCCTCTCCCCCTCCCTCCTCTCCTCTCCTCTCCCCCTCCCCCTCCCTCCTCTCCTCTCCCCCTCCCCCCCTCCCCCCTCCCTCCTCCCCCCCTCCCCCTCCCTCCTCTCCTCTCCCCCTCCCCCCCTCCCCCCTCCCTCCTCCACTCTCTTCTTCTCCCTTTCCCCTGACCAGAGAACTTCAGATACCACAACATACAACCTGAACATGTGACCATGCATGTGACCTGCTACTGTACGCCTCAGGTCTTTTGAATGCCCATATATGGACATATGGATGACCTTTACAGTTGGGGGAAATAATTATTGAACACAATTTTTTCATTCACAGTTTCATTCCACTTTATTACACAGAACTTTATTTACATAATGGACTTTAATGTTTTAGATTTTTTGTCTGGATTGTTTGAGTTGTTGAGTTGTTTGTTGATGTGTTCAATACTTGTTTCTCCCACTGTATATGGGCATATGAATGACCTTTTGAATGGCCATATATGGGCATATGGATGACCTTTTGAACGCCCATATATGGACATATGAATGACCCTTTGAACGCCCATATATGGACATATGGATTACCTTTTGAATGCCCATATATGGACGTAAGGATGACCTTTTGAACGCCCATATATGGACATAAAGATGACATTCGGGATGACCTGACCTGGAAGGACAACACAAAAGGCACCATCAAGAGGGCACAACAGCGGCTATACACCCTGAGATGCCTCAGGAAGGAACACAACAAGCAGGAGATACTGGTGGCCTTCTACCACGGCGCAGTGGAGAGCATCCTCACCTACGGCATCTGCAACTGGTTCCACAGCTGCACAACAGCGGAGAGAAATGCACTACAGAGAGTCGTGAGAACAGCACAGAAGATCACCGGCGCCCCCCTCCCCTCTCTGGAAGAGCTGTACAACACATGCTGTCTCAGGAAGGCCTCAAAGATCTCCAGGGACCCGACCCACCCTGGGCACGTACACTTTACCAGGCTGCCCTCGAAAAGGAGGTTCAGGACCCTGGCCGCTAAGACAAACAGACTGAAGAACTGCTTCTACCACAGGGCCGTCCAGGCCCTGAACACAGCAAAGACCTAAGTTCTGGGCCCTGGACAGTCTGGACGGATTGTATGGCAGCTGCTGGACTGAAAAAATCAGGTGTAGTGCTGAGGCACAAACATGTACATTTCAAGCCTGCAAACTGTGACACTTTAAATAACGTGAAAAAAATACTATTGTGCAATATGACAACCCTAGTCGACTATCTGTACAGTATAGTACAGTGGATAGTGTACATAGCCTTTATTTATGTAAACCAGCTCCTTCCCTTCTTGTGATTTTTTTTCTTTTTCTAAAAGTGTTTTTTTTTTTCCTTTCCTAACACCAGGGGAGCCACCCCTCCTAAATTTCGTTGTTTGGTACCTGTACTGTAGCAATGACAATAAAGTCCATTCATTCATTCATTCATTCATTCATTCATTCATTTTGAACGCCCATATATGGACATAAGGATGACCTTTTGAACGCCCATATATGGACATATGAATGACCTTTTGAATGCCCATATATGGACGTAAGGATGACCTTTTGAATGCCCATATATGGGCATATGAATGACCTTTTGAACGCCCATATATGGACATAAGGATGACCTTTTGAACGCCCATATATGGACGTATGGAAGACCTTTAGGTCCAATCTAGCTTGGTGGGAACCTAGGCAGGCAGTGACTGTGAGTGTTCCATGTGTGACATTCTGAACCATGTGACTATATTCTCTTAATCTCACCGACCTGTCGAGCAACATACAGCGCTCTATCCTCTCCTCCACCATTCTCTCCTCTTCTCCTCAATCGCTCCTCTCTCCACCCCCCCTCCCCCTTCACCACACCACCCCATCTCTATCACCTCTATCTCAACCCCCCCCCACAACCACCCCTCATTCCCTTTACCCTGTGTCTCCTCTCATCTCTCTCTCTCTCTCTCTCTCTCTCTCTCTCTCTCTCTCTCTCTCTCTCTCCCTCTCTCTCCCTCTCTCCCTCTCTCTCCCTCTCTCCCTCTCCCTCTCTCCATCTCTCTCTCTCTCTCTCCATCTATCTCTCCCTCTCTCTCTCTCTCTCTCTCTCTCTTCCTCCCTCTCTCTCTCTCTCTCCATCTCTCTCTCCATCTATCTCTCCTCTCTCTCTCTCTCTCTCCCTCTCTCTCTCTTCCTCCCTCTCTCTTCCTCTCTCTCTCTCTCTCTCTCTCTCTCCCTCCCTCTCTCTCTCGCTATCTCTCTCTTACTCTTTCTCTCCTCTCTACTCTCTCTAACCTCTGTACCCTGGTGTTAAATTACTTCCCACCCCCCCCCCCCCACACACACACCCCTCCTCCCCCCTCCTCCATACCTACCCCTGACCTTCCTAGGTCACCATGGTAACCACCAGTTGAGTTCATGTTCACGGCTGGGTCTAATTAGCTGTCTGACGTTGAGGGGGAGGTGGGGTCAGACCACAGAGGTGGGGGGAGGGGGAGGAGGAGGTAGAGGAGGTGGAGGAGGGGGAGGTGGAGGAGGGGGAGGTGGAGGTAGAGGAGGTGGAGGAGGGGGAGGTGGAGGAGGGGGAGGTGGAGCAGGAGGAGGAGGAGGTGGAGGAGGGGGAGGTGGAGGAGGTGGAGGAGGGGGGGGTAGAGAAATGAATGAGGAGGAGAGAAGAAGAAAGAGGCGGGGTGGGGTTGGCAGGAGTCGGGGTTCAGGTTCAGAAAGAGCTTAAGAGGGCTTTTGGATTTTGATTGCTAACGACACATTTCTATTGGGTGACACACACACACATGAGGTAGTCACACATACACACACACACACATGAGGTAGACACACACACACACACATACACACACACACACACACACACACACACGAGGGTAGAGAGTCAGAGTTAATCTCAGCGCCACATCCCGCTGTGTTCGGCCCCAGTCCTGCCACACACACACACACACACACAGACCCACACACACACACACACACACACACACACACATACACACAACACAACACACACACACACACACACACACACACACACACACATTTAACACAACCCTTCCCTATCAGATTAGGGGTTGTGGTTGTCATGGTTACTGGGGGAGGTGTGTGTGCGTGTGTGTGTGTGTGTGTGTGTGTACATGTAAACATTATTGGGATGGAGTTATGTAACATGATTGTGTGCAGCGGACCCTCCGGTTCGTCTCATTGGCTGTTCTGCTGCAGGGGGCGGGGTCATTGGTGCGATGGCTTAGCTGAACTAACAGCCGGAGCTGTGTCACCATGGCAACTCTGTGGGAAAGACCCAGAGTTCTTTGCATGCTTATTTGACATAATATTGTTACAGCCTAGTTGACCTTATGACCTATGACCCATGGCCTAGGGTCTTCACTTCTGATGCTATATAGATACAGAGAGATATAGATTATGATGATAATGTATGCAGGGTATGCTGTGTGCTACTCCCTGAGTTGACTAAATGCTTATGACAAAACGAACATTTGTGACAGAGGCTGGTGAAACCAGGAACAAATCGCCAACCGACGAACCCTCCCAGTAAACAAAGAGTCCAAAAGACGTCCTCAGGGAAGCCGGAGTGTGGGTTCAGAATGACGTCTTTCTAGGACGTCCAGATGACATCTTTAGGACGTCTTATGGACTACTCTTTGTTTACTGGGCTTCAGACTTTTATTCTGAAAAATGTACATTTTAAAAAACAATCAGAACATTTTGATTGGTCGGTGACTTCTCCCCCCGCTTTCACCAGCTGCCATCACATTGGCCGTCTCGTGCTTTCATCTGGTGTCATTGTAGTTCAAACCACTCAGTGGAGAATACAGTTGGAGGAGCATTCATTCACCGTTTTGAATGAAACCTAATTGAGGGCCAGATATGAATAATGCATCAGCTCTGCCCCCGCCAAGCACCCTCCGGCCGCCCAGGAGTGGAGTCGTCAAGTAGCGCTGAGGAGGCTGTTGGCTTTGCTCATTCAGGAGTTGGAAAACGTTGTTTCCCTTTTGCCAATTCTGGAGAGGCTCCATCAAGTGCTGTGAGGTAAACCAGCACATCACCCCGGAACCTTCTTCTGGACCTTCTGGAACTCTCGCTAAAAGACTAACAGACAAACCGACAGTTGGAGGCTTGAGGATGGTTGTCGGTGGTGTTTTGTGTCGTCCAGTAAAATCCTGACTGTCTTGGTAACGCGTGGCGTTGTGTCAGGCCCGGCCCTAGGACTTTGTGGCACCCTTCCTCGCCCCCTCCAAGCTTTTTTATGGGGGGGGTTTAGTGGTAGAGGAGTTTTTGATTGACGGGTGTTTCATCAACAGGGGTAGCAGGAGTTTTTGATTGACGGGTGGTTAGCTTCCCGCTAAATCGACGGCAAAAATGTGCCCCCCCCCCTCTAGAGGTTGTAGCCCTAAACAACCACATGGACTGTTTATGCCAGTGGCCAGCCCTGCGTTCTGTGCTCCTAGGGCAGTCTGAATGACTGGACTTAAGGTTTTTATAACGACACTGTAGAAGACAGAAGTTAGCGCATGTTACAGTAAATCATCACAGGCGGTTGTTTTAGCAGTTGGCGAAAGCAGGGACAAGTCGGCAACCAATCAAAATGTTCAGACTTTTATTCCGAAAAATGTCCGAACATTTGGACGGTTGCTGACTTGTTCACGCTTTCACCAACTGCTGTCACACATATACTGAAGGTCGCAGCGAGGCACTGCCATCACTCTTTCATAAACCAGCGTGACCACAGCTTACGGCCCACCAGAAGCACCTCTCGTGGCGACCTTATAGTTCCATTCAGGAAAAGCACCTTCAGTAAGCAATCCTTCTCAGTGATAGCAATAGAAAACTGGAACTCACTACCCAACCAACTCAAAGACATACATACTTACTCCACCTTCACAACACACATGAAAGCCTGGCTGACACAGAACTATACATCCTCATTAATCCCTCTCTGTGCTGCCTCCCCATATGCCTTTTTTTTGCATGTTTTGTTTTGTTTAATGTATTGCTGTTTGTAAGTGCTTAATGTTGTGTGGCCTGTAATTGTCCTGTGGCTTCTATGGCTTTGAAATGTCGCTGCCCCCATAAGTGTGTATGTGGTGTTTGTTGTAGCCCCTTCAATCACCTCAGCTTGCTTACGTGTTTTTTTTGTCAAGTGTGATGTTGGGGTACCTTGTCTCAGCCACGTGTTCTTAGAATATTTAAATGTTTTATTTTAACTAATGACGTTACTTTTCAGGATGCCATGTTGCAACTGGCCGGGGACTTCAGCTGAAAATTAGCCGACTAGGCTAACGCTGCCTTTTTTACTGTATTTTATATGGTTCATGTATTTGGATTGTCCTCGATATAATAAACAAATAAACTAAACTAAAACTAAACTAAACTAAAACTAAGTAGGAGCCATTTTCTTTCCCACAATGCTATGTGAACTCTTCGTGCCACCCTTGACTAAACTCTCCTCGGCTGATCTCCGTATCACACCTGCCTCCAGCTCAACTGCCTCACCATTCAAGCAGATGGGCGTGGTGCCTGTGTGTACGTGACTGAACGTTATTGGAAGTGTGGACGGATTCCTTCGCTTTCTCCACCCCTCTCTCCCTTTGCTGACCCCTCTCTCCCTTCGTCCATCCCTCTCTCTCTTTGCCCACCCCTCACCACAACCTCCTCGCCTCCTCTTTCCCTCTCTACGTGTCTCTCTGTCCTCCTCCTCCTCCTCCTCCTCCTCCTCTCCCCGCTCCACAACAGAGGGGAAGGCATGGTTGGGTAGGTTCTTCCCATCCATATCTCTCTCCCCTCTCTCTCTCTCCATCCCTCCGTCCCCCACCTCTCACCCCTCTCTCTCTCTCTCTCTCCCTCTCCCCAGTATTTCCCAGACCCCCCTCCAGCGCTAAGCTGAGCTTAGGAGTCAGCTGAGCTGATCAAAGACCGGAGTCCTGCAGTCGCTAACGAGAGACGAGAGTTCCCAACGACACCGGACCTCCCAGATGGCTTCACGGACCTAGAGATAGAGCTACCAAACTGGCTCCATGGACCTAGATATAGAGCTACCAGAATGGCTCCATGACCTAGAGAAAGAGCTACCAGAAGGGCTCTACGAACCTAGAGATATAGCTACCAGAATGGATCTACGGACCTAGAGATAGAGCTACCAGAATGGATCTACGGACCTAGAGATAGAGCTACCAGAATGGATCCACGGACCTAGAGATAGAGCTACCAGAATGGACCTACGGACCTAGAGATAGAGCTACCAGAATGGATCTACGGACCTAGAGATAGAGCTACCAGAATGGATCCACAGCCCTAGAGATAGAGCTACCAGAATGGATCCACAGCCCTAGAGATAGAGCTACCAGAATGGACCTAGGGATCTAGAGATAGAGCTACCAGAATGGACCTACGGACCTAGAGATAGAGCTACCAGAATGGATCTACGGACCTAGAGATAGAGCTACCAGAATGGACCTAGGGATCTAGAGATAGAGCTACCAGAATGGATCTACGGACCGAGAGATAGAGCTACCAGAATGGACCTACGGACCTAGAGATAGAGCTACCAGAATGGCTC
>NC_137691.1:2296229-2308729 GCF_963989245.1 Nansenia antarctica
ACTCACACACTCATTCACTCACTCTCTCACTCACTCACACACACACACTCACTCACTCACTCCCTCCCTCCCTCCCTCCCTGACTCACTCACTCACTCACTCATCTTCTCCTCTCCTACCCTCAAAAGTAAGGGAGAGGGTGGTGGAGACTGAATTCCTCCGTTCATATTCATGTACGTGTCATCTGTACTCCCCCCTGCCCCCTTCACACACGTCCACCAATCCCTGACCAGGGATTCCCAGTCTGCTGTTGGATGTAAACACGAAAGGTCGCGACCCCCGAGAGAACTGGCAAGGTCTGTCGATCCGGCACACATACGGGGTGAGAAAAACATCTCACGGCATCCGCAGGTGGACGCTCCTCTGAAACACTAACAGCAGCAGATTCATAACTTTGTTTTGTAAGTGGCAAGCGTAGAAAATACCTCCCGAAATAGTCCATTCGTTCATGCTTTCAATCAACCTTGCCCTACAGCCAAACCTTCCAGCTATGACTCTCTCACGTTCGCACGGAAACTTGTGAAAACCCAACTTGCAATAGTATAGAATTCTATATACATTCCGTCGAGTGTTTGCATAGCGTGAAATACCATCGCACGCTATTTCGATATAATCTCCTTCATAACCGGTTGACCGATTATTATCTCGATGTTATTTTATAGACTAAACTAAACAGCCTGTTCAAGATTTCAACCAGTCAGCCAGTCAGTCAGTCAGTCGTACGTACGTAGCACGACGGTTTAACCCGTGTGTGTCCGTGGTCTGAACACCCCCTTTTCTCACGCACCCCTTGTGTTTTTATTGGCCGACATTTCAAAAATGTGTCGTGTAGATGCTGACTCAAAGAAGAGAGAGAGAGAGACAGAGAGAGAGAGAGACAGAGAGAGAGAGAGAGAGAGAGAGAGAGAGAGAGAGAAGAGAGAGAAGAGAGAGAGAGAGAGAGAGAGAGAGAGAGAGAGAGAGAGAGAGAGAGAGAGAGAGAGAGAGAGAGAAGAGAGAGAGAGAGGCAGCTCTGGAGAGAAGAGGAGTCGTGGTTGTCTAACATTCTTGCTGGTGGGGTGAATGTTTGAATACACTGCCCTCCCTCCCCCCATCCCCCTCCCCCCACCCCCCTCCCCCCTGCCCTGTCCTCTCTCCCCTCCTTTCATCTTCCTGCTCTCTCTCCTCTTCGCCCCTCCCCTCTTCCCTCTCTCCCTTTCATACTCTCCGCCATTTTCTTCCCATCTGTCTCTCTCTCTCTCTCTCTCTCTCTCTCTCTCTGCGCTAGCTAGCTGTGGTGGCAGTGAGCCAGGCGTCGCCCGGCCGTCACCGTAGCAACCAGCAGTGACATCTTCATTGGACAGGACTTCATTCGGGGCGCTGTTCCTTCCCAGCAGCCTCAGGGGCCTGGTGAAGATCAGCGGTAAATCACACAGGCACTTAACCTCCCCGAAACACCCTCACACAGCGCACTCTCCCCCCCCCCCCCCCCCAACCCTATCCCAGAGTGCACTTTAACGCCACAGTACACATTTGACAGAGGAGCAAATACAGTAGTCGCACAGTGGCTTGTTTTGGTTATTTTGGTGTTATTTCTCCGTCTCTTTACAGAGATCATACAACCTTACTGCAGTCACAACCCCCCCCCCCCCCCCCCCAGCTCTCCATACGGGTCCCCTCCCCAGGATACAGCCACAACCCCAACCCCAACCCCAACCCCAGCCCCAACCCCAACCCCAAACCCAGCCCCAACCCCAAACCCAGCCCCTCCATAATATTCCCAGCCGCACCGTAACCCCCAACCTCAGCCCCAGCCCCTCCATAATGTTCCCAGCCCCAACCCCCACCCCCAAACCCAGACCCTCCATAACCCCCAGCTCCAGGTCACCATACTGGTTCCCTCCCCGGTATACAGCTCCAGCCCCAGCCCCAACAGCAGCCTCAGCCCTCCATAACCTCCAGCACTCCATAACCTCCAGCACTCCATAACCCCCAGCCCTCCATAACCCCCAGCCCACCATAACCCCCACCCCCACCCCAGCCCCAGCCCCACCCCTGCCCCAGCCCCACCCCACCCCCAGCCCCAGCCCCAGCCCCAACCCCAGCCCCACCCCCAGCCCCTGCCCCAGCCCCAACCCCAGCCCCACCCCCAGCCCCAGCCCCAGCCCAAGCCCCATCCCCAGCGCTTCCATAGTGGTCCTAGCCCCAATCTCAGCCCCACCCCAGCCCCAGCCCCACCCCAGCCCCTGCCCCACCCCAGCCCCTGCCCCACCCCCAGCCCCAGCCCCAGCCCCAGCCCCCAGTGCCTCCATAGTGGTCCTAGCCCCAACCTCAGCCTCAACCCCAGCTCCAACCCCAGCCCCACCCCAGCCCCTGCCCCAGCCCCAGCCCCAGAGCCTCCAGAGTGGTCCTAGCCCCAACCTCAGCCCCAACCCCGGCCCCAGCCCCAGTCTCACCATAATCTCTAGCCCCAGCCCCTCCATAGTGGTCCAAGCCCCAACCACAGCCCAACCCCTCCATATCCCCCAGCCCTAGGTCACCATACCGGTTCCCTCCCCAGTATACAGCCCCAGGCCTGGCCCTCCATAACCCCCAGCCCTCCATAACCCCCAGCCCCCCGCCCCCTCCACAGTGGTCCCATCCCCGGCCAGGCACGGCGGTGATCCCAGTCTTAGGGAGAATAGGGAGACGGTTCATGGCAGAAGCTGAAGTCATCGGCCAGGCATCCGTCAGCCCCGACGCCCAACAATGGCCTCCTCTGTCCCGCTAACACAACTAGGCTAACACAAGGTTGGTTTTAGTCGAGAGGCCGGCCGGACGGCGTGAGCACGGACATGGAACAGGACTGTACTTCACTGTAACTGCCTTGACTTTAACTGCTAACAGTCTCCAGAGCCGACACGCAGCTATGCCGCTAACAGCTCTGAGGTATTTTTTGGGAGGTAAATAAGAAGAGACAGGGTCAAAATCATTTACTTCTATTTAATGTGTGTGTCCCGCCCCACTTGAGAGTTCGACTTCTAACTAACAAAGCTGTTATTGCCCCCATAAACTAAACAGCAATGTTTGGCATCCATCATACAAACTCAGTAAGTCACAAAGGCAGTTTTACACAACTTGGAGCCTGTGGTTGGTAGTGGTGGTCTAGTGGATAGTGAGTTGGACTGGTGATCGGAAGGTTGTGAGTTCAAATCCCGCCTGAAACCACACCACCACTAGTGTGTAGCCCTTGAGTAAGGCACTTAGCCCTCAGTTACTCCAGGGGGAATGTCCCTGTAATTCTTAATTGTAAGTCGCTTTGAATTAAAAGCATCTGCTGAATGGCAAATCCTAAAATTCTAAATTCGGGTAAATTCTGTCTCCTTCCAGTCCCCCTGGTGTCCCTGTGTGTCCCCTGAACTGTGTGTAGCACACCTCCATGGAAACCATCTCCCTGCCCCTCCGGTCTCCATGGAAACCATCTCCCTGCCCCTCCGGTCTCCATGGAAACCAGGAAGGAGTACTTCCAACCATGGCCTTGCTTGCCGAGAAAGTGGAATGCACTTCCAAACACACACACACACACACACACACACACAAACACACACACAAATAAAACCAACAAAAAGTGGATACACACACATAAAAGTAAGACAAGGTTAACTGTAAGAAAGGGAAACGGACTGCTGTGTGTGTATAAAACATGAGTGTTTAAGTGTGAGTGAGCGAGTGTGTGTGTGTGTGTGGGGGGGGATATTCTAGGAACTCCGTATCAGCGTCTGATCCTCTGTGTCTACTGTACTCCCTCTCTTTATATCCCTCTTTCTCCCTTTATACCCCTCTCTCTCTCTCTCTCTCCCTCTCTCTCTCTCCCTCCCTCTCCCTCTCTTCCTCCCCCCCTCTCTACTCTCTCTCCCTCTCTCTCTCTCTCTCCCTTCCTCCCTCCCTTCCTCTCTCCCTCTCTCCCTTCCTCCCTCCTTCCCTCTCTCCCTCTCTCTCTCCCTATCTCTCACTCTCTCTCTCCCTCTCTCCCTCCCTCTCCCTCCCTCCCCTCTCTCCCTCCCGCCCTCCCTCCCTCCCTCCCCCTCTCTCTCCCTCCCTCTCTGGAACAATGGCCAAACCTATCCACCACAAACGGAGGGACAGACAAAGTGTCTTGTGTCTCCTCTCCTCTGCGCCGCAGAAACACACAACACAACACAACACACACACACACACACACACACAACACAGAACACAAGGGAACACAAAGGACGCACAGAGAGAAGTACTGAGACAAAGGCACACGCGAACACACACACACACACGCACAGAGACACATACACACACACACACATACACACACACACAGAGGCCTGTTCATGCCACCACCACCCAGGCAGTAGGAGTGTGTAACACAGCCGCCTCACATCCCTACAGGCCCCAGATCAGCCCTAACCCTAACCCAGCCCTAACCCTAACCCTAACCCTAACCAACCCTAACCCTAACCAACCCTAACCCTTACCAACCCTAACCCTAACCCTAACCCAGCCCTAACCTACAGACCTCAGACCAGCCCTAACCAGCCCAGAGTCCTGCTCAACAACACATCAACATGATTAAAAATGCTTCCCAAACTACCCGAGATGGCGCCACCTACCGTCGCCTCGGTGTGTTGGTGCGTGATTGTTTGTCTGTTTTTGTCTTTTAATTCTGTTTATTTTGCGGTTCCACTATTACATTGTTGTTGTTGTTTTATTATATTGCTGGTTTTGAGATCGGCCTGTAATTATCAAGACATAAAGACAGACACAGGTCTTTACGTCTTGATCCAACATAATTACAGGCCGATCTCAAAACCACCCGTTGTCTGAAGAATAATTGAAAAGGCTGTTTCTAAACAACCCTGCCAGATGTACTGCACTTTATAGTTATACATATTGACTATGATGTTGTCTTGTGGTTACGTGTGTACATTGTTCATTGTGATAGTCATGTGTAATGTGTGTATGTTTGATGTATTTGACACTGCTGTAGTGAGTTTTTTCCATCTGTACCGACAACAAATTCCACCGACCTTGGTCGTGTGGCCATTAAACGATTCATTCATTCAAATGAACAAATAACATTCTCGACCCATTTCAATCTGGATTTTGTAGGCTGCATAGTACCGAAACTGCTCTATTGAAAGTTACTAACGACATTCAACATACTTATGCATACAGATTTTGGTCATCACTCCATTTTAATATTGTTGAATTTGTCTGCCATTGACACTGTTGATCATACCATCCTGCTGGATAGACTAAAGCATTGGGTTGGTATATAAATGGAACTGCCCTCAGATGGCATTCTTCATATCTTACAGAGAGATCGTTTAGGGTGACTATTGATGATTTTGTCTCATCGTCGACTCATATGTTGTGTGGGGTCCCACAAGGTTCAATCCTTGGTCCCATTTTGTTCGGTCTATATATGCTCCCCCTTGGTCATATTATTTGTCAGTATAAGATTGTTGCCTACCATTGTTATGCAGATGACACCCAGCTTTATGTTTCATTTAAATCTGACAAGCTTAAACATTTTGATACTTTACAGTGTTGTCTCGCTGCTATTAAAGATCGGATGTCACAGAACGTTTTACAACTGAATACAGACAAAACCGAAATGTTGGTCTTTGGGCCAGACCAAATTTCAAAGAGTACTAGTCCATATCTCGGGAACTTAGCAAGAAATATAAAACCATCTGCTAAAAACCTTTGTGTTGTGTGTGATTAAAATTTGAACTTCGACCATCACATCAAGAAATCGCTTCAGTCTTGTTTTTCCCAACTCAGAAACATTGGCAAAATCAGATCAGCACTGCCTCAGAACATTCTAGAGCAAATCATCCATGCTTTTATCTCTTCCCATCTGGATTACTGTAACTCCATGTTTTCTTGTTTAAGTGAGTCCGCAATTGCTCGACTCCAACTGTGAACCACCTCACTTAAACAAGAAAACATGGAGTTACAGTAATGTGGCTGTAACACGGCTGCGAGGCTTTTGACAGACACCAAATGAAGACAGCGTATTACCCCTATTCTGGCCCACTTACATTGGCTTCCCGTACGTTTCAGGATTCAGTTCAAGATCCTCCTGATCACATTTAAGGCCCTCCATGGCATGGCACCCTCCTATATTTCTGATCTTTTAACCCAATACTCTGCACCTAGATTACTTCTCTTCTGACCAACGGCTTTTAAATGGTCCACTGTCCAGGCTCAAAGCAAAGGGGGGCCGTGCTTTTACTGTTGTAGCTCCAACACTATGGAATCACCTCCCCCCATCTCCCCCCACCTCCCCCCTCACTGTCAGGTTAGCTGAGTCTGTACCACTTTTAACAAAATAAAATTAAAACCCCACTTATATAGGTTGGCGTTTTTCTCAGTTGTTTTCTCTATATAAGTTGTTTCTGATATCTTTCTGATTTTATTATTTCATCATTTGTTTTTATCACTTTTGTGAAGTGCTTGTTTACATTTTATGAATTATATTTTACTTGCTGTCTGTTTACTTGCTGTCTTTTATGCTGTGTGCTACCAGATGTACTGTGAAGCGCTTTGTGACTGCTGTCCTGAGAAGTGCTGTACACGTAAAGTAAAGTAAGTTATGCACCGCAACCACACACACCACACACATTGACACCAAGTCAATTTCCTGTATGCGCAAATATACGGTACTTGGCAATGAAAATAATTCTGACCCATCGTCTAACTACACACTGGGTTGGATCTGTCACTCAACAGTAAGTCCTGACCAACTAGACACAGAAGTAGTGTGTGTGTGTGTGTGTGTGTGTGTGTGTGTGTGTGTATGTGTGGGTGTGAGAGAGAGAGAGTGTGTGTATGTGTGTGCGTATGTGTGTGTGTGTCCATTTGTGGTTGCAGAGCTGAAGGAATGTTTCACAAAATGATTGACGTAAAAGATACGCATGCGGAGGACACACACTGACACACACACACACACAGACTCTGTGCATGGTCATGGGCTTGTTGTGTAGCGTACCTTCGTGTGTGTGTGTGTGTGAGTAGTGTATGTGTGTGTATGTGTGTGTAGTGTATGTGTGTGTATGTGTATGTGTGTGTGTGTGCGTGTAGTGTGTGTGTAGTGTATGTGTGTGTGTGTGTGTGTGTGTGTGTGTGTGTGTGTGTATGTGTGTGTGTGCGTGTGTAGCCATGACTTCATTCACATGCTAAACCCACACACACAGCAGCACAGATGCTAGCATTCTAACAGCCACACACACTGCCTCAGTGCTGGCTGGAGGAAGCATAGAAACACAGCAGCTAGAACAGACAGCGTGCTGCTGACATCCATATGGTTTTCATCCCCTGAACATCCAGAATGCACCCCCAACACCACCGCCTAGAGCAGCCATCATGGACCACCGCTTTGAATAGGCATGTCTGTTCTACTCACTGTAATAGACCTATCTCTAAGCCACGCCCCCTTTGAAAACTCAGACAAACAAACAACGCTCGCTCGAATTCTTCACTGACAGTGACTGAATGACATTCAATGACTTACAAATGGCGGGAGTTAAAATTTCTGATTTACAAGTAAGTAATGTAAAAGACATGATTTTTTTAAGATTACAAGAATATTTAGTCTAGAAGCTTTTCACCATCAGATATTAGCGAGTTGTTTGTCAGAGTTTTCTGCCTGTAGTGACTTTTTGCTGTGATATGATTGGACAATTTCTATTTTGGGGGCGTGGCTTAGCGATAGGTCCATATGTCTGTTCTACTCATTGTAATTCTATGAGGAAACTCCCGTCCCCTCAAACACCCTGTAGAGATTATCTACATTAAATATATATTTTTTAAAACGTCAAGTCATGTTTATTTCTATAGCACATTTTACAACGACAAGATAAGAACAGACAAAACACTATTAAAAGAAAAACAACAAATAAAAATACACTAAAACAAAAACAAGGTGCAATACAGAATACAACAGGTGCAGAAATAAAAGTGCAGAAAAGTGCAGTTGGTTGTCGGGAGGCAGGCTCACCTCAGGTCAAAGGCCAGGGAGAAGAGGTAACATCTTAGCTAAGGTTTTAAAAGCCTCGACGCTCTGGGCAGATCTGACGTGGAGGGGGAGGCTATTCCAGAGCCTAGGGGCGGCCTTTGCGAAGCCTCTCTCCCCTCTGGTTCTGAGCCTGGTCCTAGGGGCCTTAGAGAAGGCTCTATCCCCTCTGGTTCTGAGCCTGGTCCTAGGGACCTTCAGCAGCAGTTGGTCAGCTGACCTTAGGGCCCGGGATAGGGTATGGTGGCCCAGGAGATCAGCTAAGTACGGAGGTACAGCTGCCCGTTAAGTGATTTAAAAACAAATCAAAAGCAATTTAAACTCGATACGGAAGCGGACGGGGAGCCGGTGGAGTGAGGCCAGGGTGGGTGAGATGTGGTCATGCTGCTTGGTGCCGCTGAGGAGTCGAGCCGCCGCATTCTGGACTAGCTGCAGTCGACGTAACGCCTTCCTTCCTTCCTCTAGCGTTTCTGACTGCCAAAGGCCCCTGGCCAGAGCGTAGATTACTTTTTCTTGCGATGACATGATGGACAAATGATTCACTTACTTGTATGTCGCTGTTGTAAGAGGAGGTGGGTGAGGGGGAGGAGGGTGAAAAGGAGGAGGTGGGTGAAGAGGACGAGGAGGAGGAGGCGGAGGAGGAGGAGGAGGAGGGTGAAGAGGAGGTGGGTGAGGAGGTGGGTGAGGAGGAGGAGGAGGTGGGTGAGGAGGAGGAGGAGGGTGAAGAGGAGGTGGGTGAGGAGGAGGAGGAGGTGGGTGAGGAGGAGGAGGAGGAGGGTGAGGAGGAGGTGGGTGAGGAGGAGGAGGTGGGTGAAGAGGGGGTGGGTGAGGAGGAGGAGGAGGAGGAGGAGGTGGGTGAAGAGGAGGTGGGTGAAGAGTGAACGTATCTCCACCTCTGCTGGCCGACTGGCCCCACCACCTCTACACCAACACAGCAGTCGTGCTGCCCGATCACGTCTCTTCACTACACTGGCTCCCCGCTGGTGGAATGAGCTTCCCACGTCTGTCAGAACTGCAGAGTCACTTACCCATCCTCCGTCGGAGACTGAAGACCCATCTCTTAAGGTTACACCTTAACTGCTCCTCCTGAGACATCTACTACCCCCCAGCACTGCGTCTCCTGAAGACACCTGCTTTTCCCCTTTACTGTGTCTCCTAAGACTTCTACTGCCCCCCTTGTACTGTTTCTCTTTTTCTCCAGTGTCTATATAAAAAGACCCATCTCTTCAGGTTACACCTTAACTGCTCCTCCTGAGACATCTACTACCCCCCAGCACTGTGTCTCCTGAGACGTCTACTACCCCCCAGCACTGTGTCTCCTGAGACATCTACTACCCCCCAGCACTGTGTCTCCTGAGACACCCGCTTTTCCCCTTTACTGTGTCCCCTAAGACTTCTACTGCCCCCCTTTTACCTCTCTCTGTGTCTATATATAACAAAATAAAATAAAATAAAACGTTTTCCTATCACAGAGAATGCCAATGGCCCCGGGCCTGAGCTGGATTACTCTTCCTGCTACGACTGGTGGATTGATGATTCACTCGCTTAGTCAAATGTATCGATTGTAAGTCGCTTTGGAACAAGGCGTCTGCTAAATGCCAACAACAATGTAAACATCTCTACACAGAGACGGTCTCTGGGCGGAGCGGGCTCTGGTGTGTTTTGTGTTTTGATATAAACAGGATCCTAAAACAAGACTCCCACAGGAAGACAGAACTGTGGATCACACACGTACACACACACACACACACACACACACGTACACACTCACGCACACACACACACACACACACACACACACACACACACGCATACACACACAGTGCATAAGCTTACTTGCCACATTTATAAATGATTGGTTCAGTATCTACAGTGTCCTCCCAAATAATTAGACGGTTCCTAAAGTATTATGAATTTCTAGGGGTGTCAATACTTGTTCGAAATAATTATTTCTTGATGACAGATTTGTCTTTTCTCTAAATAAATGTACTTCAATTAAACGTTGGATGTTTCTAATTTTAACCATAAAATAAAATCTTCATAAAGCTTTAATTAATGCAATGCTACTCATTTAAATGTGATGTACTGTCTATCCTGAACCCTTGGTTTATGAGTTCAATGAGAGCAGCATGGTGTGTGCTGAGTAGAGGTGATGTGGTGATTCCACTCTGCCACCTAGTGGTAGCTTGATGTATTGCAATAAATCACAACAGTAACCAGACAGATAAACAGTAAACAGTAAACAGATAGATAGATAGATAGATAGATAGATAGATAAATAGATAGATAGATAGAGACAGACAGATAGACAGATAGATAGAGACAGACAGATAGATAGACAGACATAGACAAACAGACAGACAGACAGATAGACAGACAGATAGATAGACAGACATAGACAGACAGACAGACAGACAGATAGACAGATAGACAGATAGATAGATCGATAGATAGACAGACAGATCTTGAGGGATTGCCATAAATCACAACACTCGAAAAAAGAAACTGATTTAAAAACAGTGTTTTAATACATTGAATTGACATGAATCAAGGTTGAATCTGCTCGCTTTATCCGTCGTGGAGTTCTAATTGTTCTCAATTCCTGAGACAACAACTGACTGTTTAAAAAAACAGTAGAAAACAGCTCCTAGAAAAGCACCAAAAGTAACACAATATAAAAACACTCACAGGTGGTTTACTGGCGACACTTTGTGACAAATGTATTTTTTAAGGCACTAAACAAATGACATTTGAATGACTGACTGATTGATTGATTGATTGATTGACCTAGGCAATAGGTTTGCAGTCCCTGGTATCAAAGTATGGCTTTCATTTCAACACCTTATCACGGTTCCTTATCATCGATTCGAGGGCAACGGAAATGAAATTCAAACAACAACAACAACAACAACAACAACAACAACAACCTCACATATTCATCCATTCAGCACAGGAGTAAAACCTTTACAAAATATTCCAAAAGTTAGAAAAATAGACACCACACCACACACACACTAGTCACAGTCACAGGTGAAGACAGGAGTCCCTCTGAAATGATCACAGCTCTACCTTTTCGTTCTGTGAATCGGAAGCTGCGCTTGGGTCAGTTTTAGGGGCCTTCTTGGGTTGTGGTTTTTTGACCGTTTTTTTCTCGGTCTTCTTTGCGGTGGGGGTCTTAGTCGCCTTCTTGTCTGTGTTCTGGGGTTTCGTTTTGGCCGCCTGTTTGCCAGTTGCTTTTGCCGCCGCGGGTTTTGCTTTTGTTGCCGGCGGTTTTGCTTTCGCTTTGTCCCCAACTTTGGCAGTTTTGTTAGCCGCCGCTTTGGCCTTTGATGCGTCTGTCGCTTTGGCCTTTGTTTTGCCTGCGTCTTTCGCCTTGGCTTTGACGGTCTTGTCGGGTTTTTCGGAGGCCTGCTCGTCTGTGGCCTGGCCAACTGTTTTATCCTCCGGTTGGTCGACTGTTTTCTCAACCGGTGTGTCTGATCTGGCTGCTTCTGGCTTGTCTGCCTGTTGTTGCTCTGGTTGACCTGCTGCCACATCCTGCTCCTGCTCTGGGGGTGTGGCCTCCTGTTCTGGGGGTGTGGCCAGAGGCTCGGGGGTCTCTGATTGGGCGTCTATGTGTGTCTCTGAGGACGGGGCTCCTCCTATGAACTCTGCGTCCATGGGGGTGGACAACATCTTCAACAGGTCCTGAGCTTGGATCCTCTCCTGGAGACACACACACACACACACACACACACACACACACACACACACACACAGATGAGAGGAGAGATAGATATAGAGATGGATGGACGGACGGACGGACGGACGGACGGACGGACGGACGGACAGACAGACAGATAGACAGATAGATATAGATACAGATACAGATACAGATAGATAGACAGGCAGATAGATCAATAGATATTGATTAGTCTTTACCTTCTCCTCATGGATGGGGTTCAGGGTGAACCACAGGGCGACAGCACACCTCTGGCCCTTGGTGACGGCCTTGACCCCATGGGGGTTCTCCTTCCCCGCCCCGAAGCCCACCACACGACCACACTGGGGGCGCACCTCCGCCTGGAGCCACAAGGGGGAGACATAACACTCATCTAAGCCTTCTGGGGGACAGTGGTTAATGCCCTGTTTATAGTCAAACATAATGTGACACGTTCTAGTCTTTTGGTCCGCATATCGGTAACCAATCAAAATGTTCAGACTTTTCTTTTGAAACACAGAACTACGTTTCAACATTGTTGAGAATCATGACACAAACTCGCTAGTCAAGCCCAAAATACTGCAACAATGCAATGGATTGGGTGAGTCTATCCCCACTGCTACGTAGATAACTACAACACTACTTTACATTGTTAGCAGGCTCACACAACAAGCTGTGTTAGTTGACCAGGGATGTGTCATTGATTCTCAACAATGCGGAAATGTATTAATCTTTCGAAAAACAGTCTGAACATTACATCAGATCCAGATATGAGGACCCAAGCATTAGAAC
>NC_137691.1:2311229-2316229 GCF_963989245.1 Nansenia antarctica
TAAAATAGAAAGGTTCCATCTCACAAAACATAATGGAATGTAAAAACGTTGACGCTCAATATCTCTGAACTGCCCTAAACGGAGATAGAACCTTATAATTCTAAACGGAGATAGAACCTTATCATTCTAAGCTCACGAATACCCGTTCCGCAATCAACCTCATCCAGCTCAAACCCCCTCTCTAACACTCACTCTTCCCTCCTCCCCTCCTCTCCTCTCCCCTTTCCTCCTCCCCTCTCCTCTCCTCTCCTCTCCTCTCCTCTCCTCTCCTCTCCTCTCCTCTCCTCTCCTCTCCACCCCTCTCATCTCCTCTCCTCTCCTCTCCTCTCCACCCCTCTCATCTCCTCCCCCCCTCTCCTCAGCTCTCCCCTTCTCTCCTCTTACTTACTCCTTACTTGTGAGGGAAATCATAATGTCAGTCTGCCGTGCCCACAGACTGGAATAAACCACTAAACTTAGGCTGGGTATTATGTAACCATGACAACAAAAGACTGCCCCCCCCCAAACCAACCACATTCACACTACAGAAATAACATAGATTATATGACTACTTGCACACTACTTGATGACTTGGCTACTGGTACTGTATCATGTTGCATTTCATCTTATTGTACTACAGCATTTTGCACTATTGATTCCACTCACCATCACTTTATCACTTTATTACTTTATCCCTTCATAAATGGTAGATGCACTGCACTTACATAGCGCCTTTATCCAAAGCGCTTTACAACGGCCTCTCATCCACCCATTCACACACACATTCACACACCAATGGCGGCAAGCTGCCATGAAAGGCGCCGGCCCGCTCACTGGGAGCAATTTGGGGTTCAGTGTCTTGCCCAAGGACACTTCAACACGAACCGCCGATCTGCCGACATTGCGATCATTAGACGGCGACTCTACCTCCTGCGCCACAGCCGCCCCCACTTCATCACTATATTAATACTTACTTTACTTATTTTACTTTACTCTATTATTGTGATTGTTGAAGAACCTAATAGGCCAGTAGTTAAGCTTGAGCCTGTAGTGCCACCGAGAGGTTAATTATCATTCGGTCATTCACCTCTAGGTGGCGCTACAGGCTCCAAAAAGGCCAGGCTACATTATCTACTGGACTGTCACTGGTACTCTGTTCATCTCTTTGTTTTTTTTGGTTAAAGGAGGCACTTCTTCTGTCTCAGTTTTGGCGTGATCATCTGTGTGTGTGTGTGTGTGTGTGTGTGTGTGTGTGTGTATGTGTACCTGTAGTCTGTGTGTGTGTGTGTGTGTGTGTGTGTGTGTGTGTGTGTGTGTGTGTGTGTACCTACAGTAGTTATACAATATATCATATATGTATTTCTAATATCGAAGCCGTACATTTCATTATGTTACTGAGAATATTGCGGACTGTGTCTGGCTGTTTGATTGTAACTCCGGTGGACATGCACAGCTCTCTAACAACAAGCCCAACCACCAAGCTGCATGGTTGTCTAATTTTTAGTCCCAAAAAACACTTACATAAAGGGCCAAAGATCTCATTTAGATTAATAGATTACTATGTAATACACTCCACGGCCAGAGGTATGTGGACACAGTTATGGCCTGGAGCTGATGTGTCATGGTTTGGGCTAGGCCCCCTTAGTCCCAGTGAAGGGAAACCTTAATGCTACAGCATACAAAGAGATTCTAGAGAACTGTACGCTTCCAACTTTGTGGCAACAGTTTGGGGAAGGCCCTTTCCTGTTTCAGCTTGCTGCCGTGCACAAAGCGAGGCCCATAATGACACGGTTTGCAGATTTTGGTCTGGGAGAACTTGACTGGCCTGCACACAGAGCTCTGACCTCAACCCCATCCAACACCTTTGGGATGAATTGGAACGCAGACTGCGAGCCAGTCCTTCTCACCCCAACATCAGTGCCCGACCTCAGTAATCCTCTTGTGGCTGAATGGGAGAAAATCCCTGCAATCTGTTCTAAAATCTAGTGGAAAGCCTTTCACAGAAGAGTGGAAGCTGTTACAGCAGCAAAGGGACCAACTCCATATGAATGCCCATGGTTTTGGAATGAGAAGTTCAACAAGCACATATATGGGCGTGATGTTCGGGTGTCCACATACTTTTGGCCATATATTGTATGTGTAACGTGCAATCATCTCTTTCTCTCTCTCTCTCCCCCTCTTCTTCTCTCCCTCTCCCTCTCCTTCTCTCCCTCTCCCTCTCCCTCTCTCTCTCTCCCTCTCTCCCTCTCCCCCCCGTCTCTCTCTTCCTCTCTCTCTCTCTCCCCCTCCCTCTCTCTCTCTCCCTCTCTCTCCCCCTCTCTCTCTCTCTCTCTCCCCCTCCCTCTCTCTCTCTCCCTCTCTCTCCCCCTCTCTCTCCCTCTCCCTCTCTCTCTCCCTCTCTCTCCCTCTCCCACACACATGGTTGAAGTGCCTATAGAGATGCAATTAATGTTAAACTTAGTATTAGTAGCCTGTGAAATGTATTAGGGTTACATTACATTTGGTATTTGCTATAGTCGTTCTCCTGTGTTTAACTTTGGTAAAACATGCTGCAAAGAAATAAAAACACGTTCAAATAATCTACCAACACCGTTAAATGTGGTGGAAGCATCAGTGATCGTAGCAGCGGTAATTGCTAGCAATGGTAATTGGGAATGTTTGGCAGAGGCTATGGAATGTTAGGGAACGCAGGGGGAGGGCGGGGGGAGGGCGGGGAGCATTTTGTGGGGGTTGTTTTGGTACACTAGGTTTATAACTAACCCTATCACTAACCGTATCTGCACTTATACTTTCACACCAAGCACATAGAGACAAGCAGTCTAGATACATACTTCTGTATATCGAGCAGCGTTTTAAGGCCTAAGGAAAGGACTAAGAGAGAAATAAACTGTAGCTCAAATCAGCCCCAAAACAAGATGGAGTATTTTAGCAGTGGTGTTTACAGCTTGTTGGATGAATAGGGCAGCTCTCTCTCACCCCCTGATGGATGGCCCCAAAAGGTGAGACATTTTGCCTGTACACGCGGTTGGGGAGGGAATAGCGCTACATCGATATCGATGGGCAGTGCTACATCGATAGACATATTATATGGACCTGCAGTAAATACATGTAACATTATAACAAAGTAGGTGGTGAAGGAGATTCACGACACGACAGAAAATGTGTTATGCACCTTTGCAGACCGGGACAAGTAAGCCTCAAGTAAGCCTATTTTTCAGCTTTTTTGCGATTACTGAAGTGACAGCAGTTTTCCCCTTTTGGTCTCCAAAGGATCTGAAAGGCCTTGGATATAAGACTGAGGCCAGGGCTTGAGGTTGAGCTTGTGTTGCAGTGCTGGATAAGTGATGGAGTCAGCCACACTTAAGGATTGGTTATAAGGTAGTGCTGGGTTAGGTTGGGGTGAAGGTGAAGTAAGGGTGAGGTAGGGGTGAGGTAAGGGTGAGGTAAGGGTGAGGTAAGGGTGAGGTATGGGTAGGGTGAGGTAAGAGTGAGGTAGGGGTGAGGTAACGGGGGGGGGGTACGCACCTTTACAGCCTTGAGGACAGTGACGCCCTGGAAGGTCTCGCTGGGGGAGTGGGGGGAGGGGCGCCCGCTGTACCCATCACCCTTCAGGGCTGCAGCCTGTTACACAAAGACACACACAACGTCACACACACACACAATGTCAGAAGCACACACAATGTCAGAAACACACACACACACACGCACACACACAATGTCACACACAATGTCACACACAATGTCACACACAGACACACGCGTGTACGCGTACACACACACACACACACACACACACACACACAACGTCACACACAACACACACACAATGTCACACACAAAGACACACACACACAATGTCAGGAACACACACACTGTTGGCACTTGCACTGAAGTCAGGCATCCGATTTAATGTTCTGACTTTAATTCTGACTTTAGTTCTGCGTTGTTGAAAATCAATGACACACGTCGCTAGTCAACTAACACAGCTTGTTCTGTGAGCCTGCCGACAATGTAAAGTAGTGTTCTAGTTAGATAGGTTCAACTATCGATTGAAAGTCTTAACATTTTGATTGGCTGGTGACTTGTTCCCGATTTCACCAGCTGCTGTCACGATCGTGTATTTCAAATACTTGATTTGGGGTGTCACTTGTGTTGTGACTGTTTCATTGGTTCCATTGTGCATCGGGCAAACTGCATCAAGCACAACTAAGTATTTAAAAAAGTATAATTCAAATACTATTTGCACCTTGGTCTGCTATCTAACCCTGTGTCTCTCTCCTCTCTCTCTCTCTCTCCTTCTCTCTCTCTCATTCTCCTTCTCTCTCTCTCTCTCTCTCCTTCTCTCCTTCTCTCTCTCTCTCCATCTCTCTCCTTCTCTCTCTCTCCCTCCCTCTCTCTCTCTCTCTGACTCACGTTGGAGAGGCGGAGGAGTTCCCTGCACTCCTCCCCCGTGGTGACTCCATCCAGCAGCACGCGCTGGGTCCCGTTCAGCTGCTTGGACATCATGGTGATCTGGATGTCATCATGCAACAGAGGACCACCTGGGGGGGGGGGAGGGGGGAGGGAGGGGAGGAGAGAGAGAGATAATAATAATTATATACATATATATATATACAGACTACACCTTGTCATGATGTACTGAGAAATACAAATATCCATCATTAAACGTCCTCACCCTCCCTGATGTTCTTGGTCAGGTCAGTAGAGTCTTTGTTCTTCTATATATATATATATGTATGTATAAGATGTCTCACCCTCTCTGATGTTCTCTGATGTATAAGATGTCTCACCCTCTCTGAGGATCTCTGATGTATAAGATGTCTCACCCTCTCTGGGGATCTCATGTGTCAGGTGTGTCTGTATAAGATGTCTCACCCTCTCTGGGGATCTCATGTGTCAGGTGTGTCAGGTCAGTAGAGTCTTTGTTCTTCTCCTCCACCAGCGTCTCGATCTCCTTCATCAGGTTCCCGATCTCCTCTGTGATCCTCGCTGCCGTCTCCCTGTCTGCCCTGAGACACACA
>NC_137691.1:2321229-2351229 GCF_963989245.1 Nansenia antarctica
GTGTGTGTGGTACATGCATGTTGTGGTGTGGTAGTGTGTGTGTGTGGTACATGTTGTGGTGTGGTAGTGTGTGTATGTGGTACATGTGGTGGTGTGGTAGTGTGTGTGTGTGGTACATGCATGTTGTGGTGTGGTAGTGTGTGTATGTGGTACATGCATGTTGTGGTGTGGTAGTGTGTGTGTGTGGTACATGCATGTTGTGGTGTGGTAGTGTGTGTGTGTGGTACATGCATGTTGTGGTGTGGTAGTGTGTGTATGTGGTACATGCATGTTGTGGTGTGGTAGTGTGTGTGTGTGGTACATGGGTGTTGTGGTGTGGTAGTGTGTGTGTGTGGTACATGTGGTGGTGTGGTAGTGTGTGTATGTGGTACATGCATGTTGTGGTGTGGTAGTGTGTGTGTGGTACATGCATGTTGTGGTGTGGTAGTGTGTGTTTGCAGGTAGTGTTTTTTAGGTGATGCAATACACAAATGTTGTTGGAATGTTAAATTGTGCAATGACAATAAAGCTTTGTGATTCGGACACGCTGCATGTTATTTAACACATTCTGCATGCAATTTAACACAAGCCGGCTACAAACTTTTGTGAGGCAAAAGTAATTCACCATCTGGGCTCTGGAATGACGTGTGTGACTTAGATCACCACAACAGGCTGTTTCAGAAGCCACTATTCAATATAGTTTCCTTTATTGGCATGAATTATTCCCTATTTTATTGTCTTATATATACTGTATGTCTTATATGAGTCATTCATTTGTTGTACCAACTAACTACTCAAAATAGTTTACTGGCCTGAATTATTCTCTATTTTATTGTCTTGTTTTCTTTTTAAAAACATGCGTCATTCGTTTGTTGTACCAAACAAATGAATGTTGAAATCTAAATGAATGAATGAATGAAATCTAATCTAATCTGATAAACAACTGAATGAATGCATGAATGAAATCTAATCTAATCTAATAAGAAACGGAATGAATGAATGAAATCTAATCTAATCTAATCAGCAACAATACATAGACTATGTTGTCGATCGTGTTGTAAATAGTGTATGTGTGGTATGCTGCTGTATAGATCATTGGTAGTAATGCTGTAGCCTAATTACTACAGTAACCACATACATAACATTGTTGATTAATTAAGACCTGCATAGTTCCTAAATCCAGTCCTGTTCCCCCTATAATCTGTATTAGTTCTACATACTCTAAATACTCATTTGAAGCACATTTGTGTTACACACGTTTCTATGTTACTGTTGTATAGTGTTGTCAATAGTGGAATAAATAAAATGTTTTACGACAAAACAAGTCATAAAGTTTCTTATGATTGGACTAATGACTAGTTTCATATGCTTCATAAGGGCTACACTGCACAAAGTAAATCTAAGTAAGATGAAATATCTTAAATCAAGGCAATATATGCTTGTTTTTTGTCTGACTGCACTAGTTCTAAGATATATTTTACTTGTTTTAAGACAATCCTGGCAAGTACATTTTCCTGTTCTGTTGGCAGATATTTCGCTTATTTTAAGTAACATTCCCCTCATTTTATTGCTGTTTTCGCTTCTTTTGAGAACTAACTTCTGCAGTGTATGACTTTAACTGCCTTAGGTCCCAAAAACCCTCAGCGTCTGACTCTGGATGTCAGTAGTATAGACTCCACCTAGAGACGTGGCATGGTCTGGGCTTGGGGGGCTGGGGGTGGGGTGGGGTGGCTGGGGGGTGGGGTGTTACAGTATGTTGCGATCTGCTTGGGACGTTTGAATGAACTCACACAGCTCCACTATGCGCCTGGCAATCCCAAACCACTGCAGATAATATATAAACATAATCAACTCGTTCTCCACAACATGCCAATAGTCTAGAATAAGATCGCGGGTAGCCTATATTGTATATCTGATATAAGACACAGGCTCCAATGGTCAACTCAAAGACAGTCAGTGTCCTGCGTAATGCGCTACTGTGCCGCAAGCATACAGACACAGACAGACAGACATGCATTATGGAAAACGAAGCCCACCTGATTATAGATTATATACCCCCCCCCCAAAAAAAATTTTATGTGTGTTACCTTGAAATAAGCCACTTGCAGGTAATTGTAGGGGCTCCTCTTCTTAAACTCCAGCTTCACCTCCTCGGAGACCTTGTGGACGGTGGGTGGGCCGATCTTGTCCCCCTCGCAGGTCTTCACGCAGTCCGCCCGCCGCAGGAGGGTCTGGAAGAAGGCCAGGTCGTCCACGGAGCCGGCCCCCGGGATGGGCACCAGGGTGGACCCCCCTAGGTGGGGCAGGGGCGCGGCGAAGGCGGTCCGGTTGGCGCAGGTGAGTCGGCAGTGCGCCCGGACCCTGCGGAGGGTGGCCCGGTTCCTCAGAGCCCGCTCCATGTTCAGGATCACGGCCGTCCAGTCCCCCCGGTAGTACGCCTCCACCCCGGTGTCGAAGAGCTGGTCGTAGGGCTCCAGGATGACCCCCTGGCTGTTCAGACCAAGCCCCACATGCGACATGCAAAACGGGATAAAACAGCCTAAAATCGTTGCTATTAAACGTATTAAACGGAGCTCCATGTTGCTAGAATGGAGAAAATCTGAAAACCCGAGGCCTCTACGTGGAGACGGGAGCCTGTGGGACTGGAAATAGTCGGTAGTCGTGTTGGAGGGAGGGGGTGGGGGTCTGGAAGTTTAGCCGGGGGGCTGCAAACTTTTTCTGGGGGTGGAGTTTGAGGAGAGGACCGTTGGATTTATAAATGCCGCTGCGCGTCTTGCTGTGCCATGCCGCCAAGAGGCGCTGTGTTCCCAAATCGTGACGTTAGAATGATAAGGTTCTATTGTCAAAATTGAGTTTTTTACATAATCTGATCCATTAGGTGTTTATTAATGCCTGTGTGGTGTTATTCAAATGTTTACATTTTTTAGTTAGTAATTAATAAAATACAAAGGTTCCATCTCACAAAACATAATGGAATGTAAAAACTTTGACGCTCAATATTTCTGAACTGCCCTAATAGAACCTGATAATTCTAAGCTCACGAAATGCCGCAGTCACTAGAACTGGAAATCTATCTCTAATCTAATCTTGTGGTGTCAATATGATCAGTTGTTTTTATTTGTTGTTAACATAACATCATAACATCATAACGTGAACGTCATAACATGATAACGTCATACATAACATCCCTCCCTTCTCACTGTTATGAAACGTTTCCTCAAGTCTCCAAGTCCCAGCCCCTGACTGACTGAAGCGAACGTGTGTTTCTAACGTTGCTGTGTTCGATGAGAAAGACGCACCAAAAATGCTTCTCTATCACAACAAGTAAGTCAAATCTATAGTCAGATATGTTGCCAATTATTACCTACTCAAATAACACATATATGCGTCTCATAATCCTTACATCAATTAAGACAGAAAAAATGTTATGTTTATATTTCCATACAGGCACATACCTGGCCTACTATTGTAGGCTATCTAAACGGGGGGAGGAGACTCAGGACCCGGCAACTCCCCCTAAACACGAGCCGGTGAATGTTACACAACTGTTTACTGTCCAGAGTGGCAACATTGTAACAACATTGTAACAACATTCTAACAACAGTGTAACAACATTATAACAACATTGTAACAAAGATGGAAAGAACTGTAAGCCTTCCTAACCAACCCGACAAGACCACCAAAGGTAAGACTTTAAGCTGTAAACTTGATCAGTATGGTGAAGCCTTTCGTTTAGCTGCTTGAATGAGACCTATACTAATAACTGATCAATGTGAATGAGACCTATACTATGAATGAATGAATGGTCTGTATTGTCATTGATATAGGACAGGTACCAAACAACGAAATTTGGGAGGGGGGGCTCCCCTGGTGCTAGGAGAAAAAAAAAAAAACAAGAAGGGAAAAGAGCTGGTTTACATAAATAAAGGCTATGTACACTATCCACTATACTATACTATACAAATAAAACACTGTGCTGTACTCTATGCTATGCTATACCTATTCTAACATTTCCTATCTCTGAACCTTATGTACCCGAGGGTTGTCATATTGCACATAGTGAATGAGACCTATACTAATAACTGATCAATTTCTAAGCTCTAAATGATGATAGATTAATGACATAAGCCTAATAGATATGTTCATGTTGCGTTATTCGTATCGAAACACTCCATGAAACGCTGTGGTTGTTGTTAGATTCATATTGCACATTGTGGGAGATCACATTAGCTTTATTTATTTATAGGCTTTTACATAATCAATATGAACATACGCGACCAACTATATTGTTACTGATATAACTGCTTCATGCACACGCTTCATTCAGGGTAGTTTGGGTTTGGGTGTTTAGTTGTGTAGCACATTTCATACAGCCGGGGCTTTAAAAGTGCTTTAAAAAGGTGCTTTAGTGCTTCACATAGTATTTTTGTGAAGCACTTTTTTTTTTTTTTTTTTATGTTATTATTTTTAAATTAATACAGAAAAGGAAGGATCAAATAAATAAATAAAATAAAATAAAAATGGTCAAGAATACATGCACGTTGTAACAGCTGTCAGTTATGAAACGTGAACGGGAGAGACGAGCGTGTCCAGAATGATCACTGAACGTGTAACCTGTACCTGTCTGTCTGTCTACCTGTCTGTCTGTGTACCTGTCTGTCTGTGTACCTGTCTGTGTGTCCAGTGACCCTGGTGGAGAGCAGCAGCACTCCTGCTGGCCTGGCGCTGGTCAGCTCCTACCAGACCCACCGGGTCAGCGACCCCATGGACCTGGTCTCCCTGGCTGCACAAGTCCAGAGGGTAGGCAGCATCTAGAATCTTCTAGATGGTTTAACTCTATGGGGGGGGGGGCTTGATTAGATATGATTGCATTGTAAACTCAATGCCCCTCAATGAAGTATCATGACCCAGATATGCTGTTGTGGACAAGGCCTTATATGTCTGTGGTTTTTCTCTGGTTGGCTCTTCTAGGGAGATGACTTCGTCAAGGCCAACGCCTGCAACAGACTGACCGTGATCGCCGACCAGATCAGATACCTGCAGGAACAGGCCAGGAAGGTCTGACCTGGGACCTGTCCCTTTACTGTCCCTTTTTAAGTAATTATTTCTGAGTGGGGCAGTCCCACTCATATTTTTCATTTTATTGGACAGACTAGTAGTGACCCTGCCTTTAGACAAAGCACATGTTCCATAGGGAATGTGTCATGTTGACAAAAAGTATGATGATTTACATGATGTTTGTGTGTTTTGTGTCATTGACTTTGTCTCTCTCTCTCTCTCTCTCTCTCTCTCTCTCTCTCTCTCTGTCTCTCCCTCTCTCTCTCTCTCTCTCTCTCTCTCCCTCTATCTCCCTCTCTCTCTCCCTCTCTCTCTCTCTCTCTCTCTCCCTCTCTCTCTCTCTGAAGGTTTTGGAGGATGCTAAGAAGGACGCTGAGCTGCACCATGCTGCCTGTAACGTGGTGAAGAAGCCGGGGAACATGTACTACCTGTACGAGCGCCCCTCCGGACAGCAGTACTTCTCCATCCTCTCTCCTCAGGTGAGCACACTGACCAATCAGAACCTAAAGTCTTTTTATAGCCAATTATTCACTCTGCTCTGCTCTAACCTAACCTAACCTAACCTAACCTAATCTAAGTATATTCACACATACAGGAAACTGACTTGGTGTGTTTGGTGCATAAGACATCAAGATAAAAACAACAATATTATAAAACTACAATAAATAAGCAAAAATAGTTTAAAAAAGAGTAGAACAATAATTATGTAGGCTGTAAATTAGAGTAATGTTAAAACTAATATAGATTACATTCAGTTGTGTGTGTGTCACAAAACTAATATAGATTACATGTCAGTTGTGTGTGTGTGTGTGTGTGTGTGTGTGTGTGTGTGTGTGTGTGTGTGTGTGTGTGTGTGTGTCTGTTGTTTGTGTGTGTGACGGGTGACACTGTTACTGTTAGGAGTTCAAAGTCTACATGTGACCCTGAGGAGAGACTGTCCCTTTGGAGAAAAAAAAGCACTGGTTTAAGGTGGTGCTGACCAGTGAACTACTCTGTATGTGTGTATGTGTATGTGTGTTTGTAAGTGTGCGTGTGCGTGTGCGCATGGGGAGTTCAGTTGTGTAAGCACATACACAGGAGAGTACTGTATGGAGTTTTAGAAAGGACAGAAATAGGCGTCCTATTTACCTAAATCTAGAGGTAACGTCCTATTTACCTAAATCTAGAGGTAATGGCCCTGCTGGTGTAAGTCTGCCAGACCCTCAACCCTTCCAGAAGGTATTTACTTAGTGAGGCTCACACAACACCTTTAATTGTACCACAACCACTATTGCTACTGACACACACACACACACACACACACACACACACACACACACACACACACACACACACACACACACACACACACACACACACACACTCCCTGTCATGTCTACTCATGCTTCAAAAAAATCTGTTTTTCACTGGAGATCTTGGCCAATATTTATTATTTCTCTCATATAAGCCTTCTTTCTTATCTGATGTTGTTATTGTCCACATCTGCACTTTTGGTTGGATGCTAAACTGCATTTCGTTGTATAGTACTTCTCTGCTATGGCAATAATGTTGAATCTAATCTGACTTGACCTAGTCTAGTCTAGTCTAATGTAATGTAATCTAATCTAATCTATTCTAATGTAATGTTATGTAATGTAATCTAATCTAATCTAATCTAACCTATTCTAATGTAATGTAATCTAACCTAACCTAATGTAATGTAATGTAATCTATTCTAATCAAACCTACTCTAATCTAATCTGTAGAACTGGGGGTCCAGCTGCCCTCACCAGTTCCTGGGAGCCTTCAAGCTGCAGTACGACATGTCCTGGACCCCCCTGGACCAGGTGGAGAGGAAGGACTCAGAGACGGCCCTGATGGACAAGCTGCTGAGCCAGCAGACCGCCCTGCCGCCCTGCTCAGAGCCCAACTTTGAGGGTCTGACCAAGTAGAGAGGAACTGGAACCGATGCTGGAACTAGGATTGTCTTAAAGCGCCCAGACTGAGTGGCTGCAATGGTCTTAATGGACATCAATGGGCAGATTTACTGGGCTGGGCTGTATCGTGTCTTATGAGATGAATGTATTGTACACTGCAAAAAGTCAATCTAAGTAAGATGAAAATCAAATATCTTGAATCGAGGGAGTATGCTTGTTTTTTGTCTGACTGCACTAGCTTTAAGATGTCTTTTACTTGTTTTAAGAGAATCTTGGCAAGTTAAAATATCCTGTTCTGTTGGCCGATAATCTTGCTTATTTTAAGTCAATTCCCCCCATTTTATAGCTTTTTTTTCTTGTTTTTTTTAGAGCTGACTTTTTGCAGTGTTCACAGTGTATAACTTGGTTTGTTCAAATGTGTCGACATCCATGTGTGATTGATACTGGGTTTGAGTCATGCAGACGTATCTCGAGGTAGGGTTTGGCTCATAGTGAGCATAAGACATACATGTTAATTCTTTGTTTAATCACATGTTTAAATCTGTTCACATGAAAGGAAATCAAGACCAACATGTAAAGTTACACAGAGTCATTAGTTTCTTATCTGTGACACGTCTGGTCGTTGGTCCGCAAGTCGGCATCCGATGTAATGATCAGACCTTTCTTTAGAAACATTTGAATACATTTCAGCGTTGTTGAAAATCAACGACACGTCGCTAGTCAACGAACACAGCTTGTTTTGTGAGCCTGCTAACAATGTCAAGTAGTGTTGTAGTTAACTAGGCAGCAGTGGGGGATTACTCACCCAATCCATTGCGTTGTTGCAGTATTTTGGCTCGACTAGCGAGTTTGTGTTGTGATTCTCAACAATGTTGAAATGTATTTCCGTGTTTTAAAATAAAAGTCTGAACATTTTGTTTGGTTGCCGACTTGCGGCCTAAATGATCATGTGACAGTGTCACATTTTAACTGTCTACCTCAAACTGTACCAGATTGACAAAACAAAGTGCTTGGGAAATACTGAATACCAAGTAGCATTTTGATGGAGTAATTTCATGGTTTTGAATGCATTGTTATCCTTCCAGTTTTAAACATATTGTAGAAGTAATGTATAGGCCTACTTATTGTTATTACTACTTGCTTGCTGCTAGCTATGAAGTAAAATAACCATTCACAGTAAATTGAGAACACCTTCTCAGTGAAATATCACATTGTTTTGTATTCACATTTCATTTTCATTAAATTCAGGGGCACTGGTAAACATGTGCTGTAGTTTGACAATGCATGTTCATCTGACCACTTATGATTTAGAAATCTGTATGTTAGGAAATCTACAAATATATCTGTAATAAATGATTCTTTTGATGTATCGACGTTTACTTTGCATGTTTTTGCTACGCATCATTTTGTTAACTGCAACAAGCAGAAGGATGTCAAACATGGCTTTAATTTGGAAGATAAATTACACAATATTCTTTTCAAAATGGACAAATCATGTTACAAATAACGACTTCACTAAGCACAGTAGAGGGGGTCCGTTTTGTTATAATAAGACGCATCTGAAAATGTTACAAATGTGAACTAGCAAGGCACTGTGAAACCACAAAACAGACCAGTGTTAAAAGTCCATTATTATTTCATAAAAACACTCTACAAAGCAGGTTCGGTGTCATCCGTCACCAGTAACTTGCTCTGTGCTGTCCACCTCTGTGGTGACCTCTGTGGTGACCTTTGTGGTGACCTCTGTGGTAACCGTGGTGACCTCTGTGGTGATCTCCTCTAGGTAAGAGTTAATGTAAGGCAGCAGCTTCCAGTCGTCCGTGGCGATGTGCACCTGCACGGCGTCCTCCTCTGCGCTGATCTTCAGCAGGACGTGAGACCGCGGCGGCAGGAAGATCAGCGCCTTCGTCGTCCCGTCCTCGTCCTCCTCGTCTCCCTCGTCTTCCTCACCTGAGACCAGATACGGCCGGACGTGCTTCTCTATCAACGCGCCCAACGCCCGATCCCCCAACTGGCTACAGTACAGGCTCGTGGCCAAATCTCCGGTCTCAGAAGATTCTCCAGAACATATTTCCTCCCAGAACCTGTCGAAGAACACATTGCAGGGATCAACTGGGAGGTTTAGTGCAGTGTGGCAGCCTTTAATTCCTTACGTGGAACGTCTAACAATGACTCTTACTTTTTAAAAATGGCTTTGTATTATGAGAAGTACTCAGTGAATCAAATCAAATCAAATCAAATTTTATTTGTATAGCGCATTTCTTACAAGATGCAACTCAATGCGCTTCACACAATGAAAATGTTCAGTCAATCAGTCAATCAATCAATCAATACTGACAGAGCCGCGAGCAGGCAAAAGTAAAAAACCTGTATACTATGTAGCCAGGAAAAATTCCCTTGCAGCCCTCTACCAATAGAGCGACTACTAGCCAGTTTGCTTACCAGAACTGTTATTTATTCTTATTTTTGTTTCTGTTTTTGTTTAGTTTTGTTCTTGTTTTTCACTATTTTGTCTGTGTGCTTATGTCTGTGGCGTACTGTAATGTCTCTGAAAACTAAATAAAAAAACACATTGAGTAAAAAATAAATAAATGAACCTGTCGAAGAACACCCTCCTCCTTCTCCTCCTCCGCTTCTTCTTCTTCTGTCCCGTCGTCGTGCCCCAGCCTGGCGGGGCGGGGAGGGGCAGGAACACCTCGGGGAAGGAGACGCGGACCGCCGGCAGGGCCGTGTGCCAGGAGAGGCCGTCCTCCGTGGTGAAGACGGCGGAGGCCAGGAGGCTGGTGGGGTACGGCCGCCTGGGCCTCAGCCTCAGCCTCACCACCACGGGGGGGGACTTCCTGTCCCGGAACAGGCACGGCACGCTGAGGTCGCCGGCCACCTCCTCGTAGTGTCCATCCGTCAGGTCGAAGTGCAGGCGGATGCTGAAGAGCTTGTCGAAGGAAGGGTCGTCGTCGTCGTGACGACCGCCGTCGGTGGTGGTGGTGGTGTGGGTCAGCCGGTAGCGGAGGGTGATCTCGGAGGCGAAGCCGGGGTCGCTCTGGAACTGGGCGCGGTACTCCTCCAGCTCCGGCACCCCCGTGTCGTCCGGCTGTCCTGGGGAGGAGGAGGGGCTCTCGGACTCGCCGTCTAGCTCAGGGTTTAGGTCCAGGGGAAGTCGTTCCGGTTCGTTCCGGTCCGGTTCTTCCCGGCGGTCGTCCAGCTTCTCCAGCCTCAGCAGGGGCCTCTCTGTGCGCCGAACAGTCAGCCCGCTGGTCAGCTCCTCGCTCTCCGCCACGATGGACCTCACCTTGGCCGACAGCTGCTGCCCCCCTCCTCCTCCTCCTCTTTCCACCCCCGGCCCCCCCCTTCCCCCCCGCTGGGCCAACACCCCCGCCAGCTTGTCCCGGGACAGCGTGGTGAGCAGGGTGTAGTACAGACGGGCGTGGTCCCGGATGTCCGTGTCGCCGTAGTGACGGGCCAGGTGCTGCAGGAGGTCGGCCAGCGGGGTGAGGAGGACCGCATCCAGGCTGGGGTGGAGGAGCAGACGCCGGCACACCCCCAGCACGCCGTTCCCCAGCCGCCAGTCCCCCCCGGTTACCCCGCCGCCCCCCCCCGCGCACAGCGAGGAGGAGGAAGTAGTAGTGATCACGTCGAGCAGGAATCCGAGCGTGCCGGTCTGGGGGAGCGCCCCTTCCTCGGCCACGCGGGCCATGACCTTCAGGTGCCAGCGCAGGTCGTGCCGGGACGACGACGACGACAGCTCGGCTATGGATCTCTGCAGGGCCCCCAAAAGCTCCACGGCCCAGCTCGACGACTTCCCTCCCCACTCCTCCTCCCCCTCGTCGTCCCCTCTGCTCCCCCCCAGCCTCTCCTGGGCGCGGTCGGCCAGGTTGATCAGGTGCGGGGCCAGCCGGGGGTGTCTCAGGTAGAGGGCGCACAGCCTCCGCGCCAGGTCCTCCGCGTAGCGCCGCACGTGGCCGAAGCGCAGCAGGAAGAGGAAGGCGGCGCGGAACGAGGTCACCACCGTCTCCCGGCCGCCCCGGTTCTCCACGATGCGCAGGAGGGAGGTCAGGTGGTCGTACAGGTAGGCCAGGCCCCTCCCGCCCTCCCCCTCGCCCTCCTCCTCCCCCCCTTCCTCCAGGTAGACCAGGGACAGCAGGTTGAGGCGCGCCAGCATGCCGGCGCTGTCGTTGAACACGGTGGGAACCAGCGAGGCGGCCAGACGGGGGGTCAGCAGGACCGGCAGGCTCACGTCCTCGTCCTCCCCCCAGTCCCCCTCGCCGCCGCAGCTGATGGGCCGGTTCTCGGGGAAGTGGAGGAGGCAGTCGATGTGGAAGAGCTTCTCGGGGGCGCTCAGCAGGGGGTGCTGGGAGAGGCCCACCAGGCGCTTGAGCAGGAAGGCCTCGTCCTCGGCGCTGAACAGGCTGTCTGTGAACGCCGCCTTCATCAGCAGCGTGGTGTGGAGGAGGGACACCTGCAGCCAGGAGAGACGGGGTCATCTAGGGGTTAATCTACGTCATCTAGGGGTTAATCTACACTGATGATGCCCAGTAAACAAAGAGTCCAAAAGACGTTCCTCGGGGAAGCTGGAATGTGGGTTCAGATGACGTCTTTCTAGGACGTCCAGGTGACGTCTTTCTAGGACGTCCAGGTGAAGTCTTTCTAGGACGTCCAGGTGACGTCCTAGAAAGACGTCATCTGAACCCACATTCCAACCAGGAGGAACATCATCTAGTAGTTAATCTAGGGGTTAACTTCGAGTTAACAACTTTGCAAAGCCAGGGTATACTGTATACAGGAATCTTGAGATTAATTTCAATACCTTTCTAAGACTTTTTAAAGACCTTGTCAATATTTTTCCAGACCTCACCGCCACTTGGAGCTGTAACCGTTTACATCAGTGACACCTTTAACTTAACAGTTTGAGTTTGCAATAGACTAGACCACTATCATACAACAGAATTTCCGGTTCATCTTTGTTTTTTTATAAAACAAATAACTTTTACTAAAAGTTTTTAGGACACAAACTCTTTGGACAGAGTCTAATTCAGAAAAAATACCTACAAAATTCAAGACCTCATAAAATCGTGATAAGACTTTTGAATACTTATTAAGGGTCTTGATTTTCCCAACATTAATTTATCAACTTTTAATACTTTTCAAGACACCGCGGATACCCTGAAAGCTCATGGTGATGATAGATCTGAAGACGAACCGATCGACGAACGTCCCTTCAGAAGCTCACCTCACACGTGCCGAGCAGCCGCAGCAGCTGCGCCCGGAAGATCCCCGGGGAGACGGCGGGCACCATGGCCACCACCTCCACCAGCCCCCGCAGCAGTGCAGCCTGGGACAGCGGCGTGAGGAGGTAGGACTCCTCCAGGAGAGAGGAGAGGAGCGAGCGCAGCTCCTTACAGTCTGGCCCCGTCTGCAGGGTAGGGACGCTCCCTGTGAGGCTGAGGGAGAGAGGCGAGAAGAGGGCCTGAGACGTCTGAGTAGACGAGTCAGCGTCTGTCGTCGTCAGCGAGTCCTCCTCCTCCCCCTCTCCCTCCCCCCACGCAACCCCCTCGTTGCTCCCCAGTGCGGCCCTCAGCTCCCCGGCGCCCGCCCCCGTCTGCTGGGTCAGTAGATACACAGCGTTCCTCAGCGCCAGGGCGTGGAGGCCCGTGTAGGCCTGGTGAAGCCTGGAGCTCTCCCGCTGCCGGAGGCCGCTCAGGAGCTCCAGACGCTGGGAGAGCAGGCCGGGGCGGCAGGTCTCCAGCTCCCGCAGGCAGTCGCAGGCGGTGGCCCGTAGGGGGCGCGCCCAGGCCCCCCCACCGGAGGTCTGGAGGTCGTCGGTGTCCTGGACCGTCTGGAGGAGCAGGTCCAGGAAGTCCCGGGAGGCGCGCGTGCGGGCGCCCACGCAGGAGGAGCAGAGGAGGACGGAGGTGAGGGCCAGGAGGAGGTGGCTGCGCAGGGGGAGGGACCTGGGGGGGCACTGGGCCAGCACGGACATGAGCTCCAGGGCCGTCTCCTCGCCCTCGGAGGGGGAGGGGCACAGCAGGACGGGGTGCTCGCACAGGGGAGACAGCAGCAGGACCTGAGGGAGGAGGAGTTAGCAGACAGGACGACATAGCAGCAGCACAACGTCAATAATAATAATAATAATAGGTAGGCGTAACACAGCCCAATAATAGGTAGGCGTAACACAGCCCACCTTGACGTTGCCAGGTAGGCGTAACACAGCCCACCTTGACGTTGCCAGGGTCTATTTGACCCCCCAAGGCAGCTCTAATAGTAGGTAAAATAGGCCCAGCTGTTCTAGCGTTAACACAGCCCACCTTGACGTTGCCAGGTAGGCGTAACACAGCCCACCTTGACGTTGCCAGGTAGGCGTTAAACACAGCCCACCTTGACATGGTCGCTGGCCCGGTCGTCCCTCAGCTCTCTCAGCACCTCGGCCAGGAAGCTCTCCGGCGTGGAGCAGGACAGGAAGCCAGACGGGCTCTGCAGGAAGGCGGAGATCCTCTGGGGCCAGTCCAGCGCCATGGCAACACCACCACCGCCAGTTGCTGCTGCAAGATGATAATAATAATAATAATAATTCATTAAATGTATATAGCGCTTTTCCGGGGCTCAAAGACGCTGACAACATGGGAGAAACTGAAAACACAGAAACAACAAACAACAGATAACATGAGCACATAGAACACAGAGTTAACGAACAGGGAGGGGGGTGGCAGGGTTAGGGGAGATGGTTAGGGGTAGGGGAGGCTGTATGCATGTTTTTTATTCATTCAGTCTTATTGTGTTGTTAAATGTTTATATCTATTTATGTTCTATATACAGGCCTATGTATCTAGTTTTGCCATTTTTATTTTTTATTTTCTTCTTTCTACTATCCTTCTTTTTCTGTATTTGTTTTTATGCTATGTATGTAAAGCACTTAGAATTGCCCTTGTTGTATGAAATGTGCTATAGCCTACAAATAAACTTGCCTTACCTTAGTTGACAGTTGCAGGTTTGTGGATACAGGACCCAACTGTTTACCTCTACCTGCAACATAGCATAGTAAGAGTTTAGTAGTTGTGATGATCTCGTTTTTACAAAACAAACCGGAGCCGCTTCTCTGCAACACTAGTGGATTACTCACATGTTCAGGTGTGTACAGGTATGTCACTGTCACCCAGGTTCATTCACAGATTCTTGTTTTGTTTCACCCGAATGAACAAACGCTGTCCTCCACCCGGGCCACTTCCTCTCTGGTCATATGATCTGCCGCACGTTTGACAGCACCTATAATAACCTTCACAATAAAAGTATAACATAGTCACATCACAGCAATCATTCCTTTTAACATGAAATCACCTGCTATGTTGTAGGCTAAAGCATTATTGACTGAAACACAAAATTGCATTTAATGTGACATCATATAAGACATATTGTTTTGATTAAATGACTATATGAGTATTTCTCTGGTGAGCAGAAAAACTAAAACTCTTATTGTGAAATCAAATAAGATTCAGAGAGGTGACGTATTCGTCAGAGCAACGCATCCGGGTATTTTGCCCTCGCGTCATGCCCCCGCCCCATTTGAATTTTGCCGACCAATCACATTACTAACATATATAACCAATCACACATGCTCCCGCCCCCATTTTAATTCTACCGACCAATCACAATACTAAGCTATATATACATAACAACCAATCACACGTGCCCCCGCCCCCATTTGAATTCTGTCGACCAATCACATTGAGACAGTATAAGGAAGTCTCCACGCGCCAAACAATTGAAGCATTCGAAGAAGAAGAAATTGAAACAGATATCGACTGTCTCGGATTGAAACGACGGGAGGTTTGAAAGCCTTACAGCACAAATTACGGGTAATCAATTTATTCACAATGTAGGTAACGTTTGCTGATGAATGTCTTAATGTCTCTCTGTCTGAATTTCAACGTAAAATAAGCTCGTTAGCTCGGACAAAGAGAGCGAAGTGGTTTCTGTCCGTGTCCGTTCAGTTCCACTCCGCCGTTATTGTTGTTCGCGTTCCGTTAAGTTTGGTTCGTTCATAAAGATAACAGCGATGTTATTTACACTTTACTTATTGTATTTATGCTGCTGTTTTACTGTTTTACTGTCTCAGATTTTATTGACTGTCTGTGTGTCTGTCTACCTGCCTGCCTGTCTGTCTGCCTGACTGTCTGTCTGTGTGTCTGTCTACCTGCCTGCCTGTCTGTCTGTCTACCTGCCTGTCTGTCTGTGTGTCTGTCTACCTGCCTGCCTGTCTGTCTGCCTGTCTGTCTGTCTGTCTGTGTGTCTGTCTACCTGCCTGACTGTCTGTCTGTGTGTCTGTCTACCTGCCTGACTGTCTGCCTGTCTGTCTGCCTGTCTGACTGTCTCTCTGTCTGTGTCTGTCTCTCTGTCTGTCTGTCTGTCTGACTCTCTGCCTGCCTGACTGTCTACCTGCCTGTCTGCCTGTCTGTCTGTCTATGCTGTTTATTCATCCAGCCTTCCTTGTCCTTTGCCTCTCAGAGCAACAATGGCAGAATGCAACACGTTCCCGGTGTACAAGGTGGACGCCATTCTGGAGTTCTTTCGCACCGAAGTCTTGACTGGCCAAGAGGCGAAAAATTTCACTAAAAATGACCTCACCCCAAGCCCAAAGGTAAGCTTAAGTATTAATCATTCTGTATAATAAGTGTAAACGTGTATGATCCATTACTTCACGTTGACATTGTGATATGAGTCTGGTGCCTGGCTGAACATCAGATGTGAGAACACGTCTACTCTAGACACACATGTCTACAGACATGCATATGGACACACGTCTAGTCTACAAACATGCATATGGACACACGTCTAGTCTACAAACATGCATATGGACACACGTCTAGTCTACAAACATGCATATGGACATGTGTCTAGTCTACAAACATGCATATGGACATGTGTCTAGTCTACAAACATGCATATCATATGGACACACGTCTATTCTACAAACATGCATATCATATGGACACACGTCTATTCTACAAACATGCATATCATATGGACACATGTCTATTCTACAAACATGCATATCATATGGACACACGTCTATTCTACAGACATGCATATCATATGGACACATGTCTATTCTACAAACATGCATATCATATGGACACACGTCTAGTCTACAAACATGCATATCATATGGACACACGTCTATTCTACAAACATGCATATCATATGGACACACGTCTAGTCTACAAACATGCATATCATATGGACACACGTCTAGTCTACAAACATGCATATCATATGGACACACGTCTAGTCTACAAACATGCATATCATATGGACACACGTCTATTCTACAAACATGCATATGGACACACGTCTATTCTACAAACATGCATATGGACAGTCAACAGTGTATTAAGGTGTTTTCCCTGCCAGTCAGTCAGGGGTTTTTATATGTTGTTGCTTTGTGTGTTTCTATTACAGCCAGACTCGATCCAGAGAATTTATATGCGAACTTTGGAGCTTCTGTTTCGCAATGTCCCAGAATGCCATTCTATGGTACGTTCTGCACACATGCATGTCTCTAGTCCAGGGAAGCCCAGCTTGGCCATGGTTAGGGGTTAGGGGTTAGGAAGTTGCTGTATTTCTATGTTACTGTATGTCTATGACAGCTTGGCCAGGGTTGGGGGTTAAGGGTTAGGGGTTGGGAAGTTACGGTATATCTAGTTTCTGTATGTCTATGACAGCTTGGCCAGGGTTGGGGGTTAGGGGTTGGGAAGTTACTGTATATCTATGTTATTGTATACGTCTCTGACAGCTTGGTTAGGGGTTAGGAAGTTGCTGTATATCTATGTTACTGTATGTCTCTGACAGCTTGGTTAGGGGATAGGGGTTAGGAAGTTGCTGTATATCTATGTTACTGTATGTCTATGACAGCACATCCGTTTCAAACAGGTCCCGCTGTCTGAGAACCTCCAGTATCCTGCCTTCCATGAGCGGACCACCGCTAAGCTGGGCCTTTTCGTTCGAATGTGAGTCTGTCTGTCATTGACCTTCAAAGACGTGCTGCTATTAAACTCTTCATAGAGGCCTTATCAACTTATTAAACTCTTATATCTCTTATACTGTATATCATCTTATCTTATCATAGAGGCCGTATCAACTGCAGTCAACTTGGCGATTCAATTGTAGTATTTCCAATTGGAGTTGTACCTAGTAGTAGTGGACTCAACATCATGCATGCATGGAATATATTCCATACCAAATTGTTGGTATTTAGACAGCATTTAATCCTGCCTTTTATCTGTGTTTCTGTCTGTTACAGGCAACAGTTTCTGCCCATGTGCTTAGTGTACGACTTCTCCCCCAACGATCTGCTGGCTCCTAGTAAGTCCTGCGTTCACGAAGTGGAGGAGATCCGTAGCGTTTCTTACGCTATTGTAATGCGCTTTTATCCAACGTGTTACACACAATGTTCGTTATCGCTTCAACTGAAATTAGAATGACAATATAAACTATATGACGTCATATCATAAAAGATACTGTTGCTTGTCTTTCCCTTACAGAGTTTAAGCGAACTCTGGTCATTTTAAGCGGCATCATGAACTGCCTTCACTTCAGAAAGCAGAGGATGGAAATGGCCGCGGAGCACCAGGAGAGATTTGTAAGTCAAGTCAAACCCGCCGCCCAAAGTCCTTAACAGATAAAAGTAATAATAGGGGCGGCTGTGTCTCAGGAGGGAGAGCTGCCGTCTAATGACTGCAAGGTTGGCAGATCGGCGATTCGAGCCCCGGCTGGCCACATGTTGAAGTGTCCTTGGGCAAGACACTGAACCACACACACCTTACCACACAGACGACAGATATATGTTTCAAACAGGTCCCGCTCTCACACATATATGTGTGTTAAGGTGTGTGTGGTAAGGTGTATAAGGTGTGGTATGGTGTAAATGGTAAATGGACTGACTTATATAGCGCCTTATTACAAAGCGCTTTACAAAGGCCTCTCATTCACCCGTTCACACACACATTCACACACCAATGGCGGCGAGCTGCCATGCAAGGCGCCGTCCCGCTCACTGGGAGCAATTTGGGGTTCAGTGTCTTGCCCAAGGACACTTCGACATGTGGCCAGCCGGGGCTAGAACCGCCGATCTGCCAACCTTGTGATCATTAGACGTCGACTCTACCTCCTGAGCCACAGCCGCCCCATGTATAAGGTGTGGGTACTCTTTCTCTTTTCCAGAGGGAAGACATGGACAAGTTCCAACACTACACAAAAACCATCAAACAAGCAGAGAAGACTATAGACAAGCTGACGTGAGTGAAGTGGCATCTTAGCAGCCTGGACTAGTTCCATTATACAGTGTCCTGTCCTTCTCTCTCTCTGGACTAGTTCCATTATACAGTGTCCTGACCTTCTCTCTCTCTGGACTAGTTCCATTATACAGTGTCCTGACCTTCTCTCTCCCTGGACTAGTTCCATTATACAGTGTCCTGAGTCTGACCTTCTCTCTCCCTGGACTAGTTCCATTATACAGTGTCCTGTCCTTCTCTCTCTCTGGACTAGTTCCATTATACAGTGTCCTGTCCTTCTCTCTCTCTGGACTAGTTCCATTATACAGTGTCCTGACCTTCTCTCTCTCTGGACTAGTTCCATTATACAGTGTCCTGTCCTTCTCTCTCTCTGGACTAGTTCCATTATACAGTGTCCTGACCTTCTCTCTCCCTGGACTAGTTCCATTATACAGTGTCCTGACCTTCTCTCTCTCTGGACTAGTTCCATTATACAGTGTCCTGACCTTCTCTCTCCCTGGACTAGTTCCATTACTTAGTGTCCTGACCTTCTCTCTCTGGACTAGTTCCATTATACAGTGTCCTGTCCTTCTCTCTCTCTGGACTAGTTCCATTATACAGTGTCCTGTCCTTCTCTCTCTCTGGACTAGTTCCATTATACAGTGTCCTGACCTTCTCTCTCTCTGGACTAGTTCCATTATACAGTGTCCTGTCCTTCTCTCTCCCTGGACTAGTTCCATTATACAGTGTCCTGTCCTTCTCTCTCTGGACTGGTTCCATTACTTAGTGTCCTGACCTTCTCTCTCTCTGGACTAGTTCCATTACTTAGTGTCCTGACCTTCTCTCTCTCTGGACTAGTTCCATTACTTAGTGTCCTGACCTTCTCTCTCTCTGGACTGGTTCCATTATACAGTGTCCTGACCTTCTCTCTCTCTCTGGACTAGTTCCATTATACAGTGTCCTGACCTTCTCTCTCTCTGGACTAGTTCCATTACTTAGTGTCCTGACCTTCTCTCTCTCTGGACTAGTTCCATTACTTAGTGTCCTGACCTTCTCTCTCTCTGGATTAGTTCCATTATACAGTGTCCTGACCTTCTCTCTCTCTGGACTAGTTCCATTATACAGTGTCCTGACCTTCTCTCTCCCTGGACTAGTTCCATTATACAGTGTCCTGTCCTTCTCTCTCTCTGGACTAGTTCCATTATACAGTGTCCTGACCTTCTCTCTCTGGACTGGTTCCATTACTTAGTGTCCTGACCTTCTCTCTCCCTGGACTGGTTCCATTATACAGTGTCCTGACCTTCTCTCCCTGGACTGGTTCCATTATACAGTGTCCTGACCTTCTCTCTCCCTGGACTAGTTCCATTACTTAGTGTCCTGACCTTCTCTCTCCCTGGACTAGTTCCATTACTTAGTGTCCTGACCTTCTCTCTCTCTGGACTAGTTCCATTACTTAGTGTCCTGTCCTTCTCTCTCTGGACTAGTTCCATTACTTAGTGTCCTGACCTTCTCTCTCCCTGGACTAGTTCCATTATTACAGTGTCCTGACCTTCTCTCTCTGGACTAGTTCCATTACTTAGTGTCCTGACCTTCTCTCTCTCTGGACTGGTTCCATTATACAGTGTCCTGACCTTCTCTCTCCCTGGACTAGTTCCATTATACAGTGTCCTGTCCTTCTCTCTCTGGACTGGTTCCATTACTTAGTGTCCTGACCTTCTCTCTCCCTGGACTAGTTCCATTACTTAGTGTCCTGACCTTCTCTCTCTCTGGACTAGTTCCATTATACAGTGTCCTGACCTTCTCTCTCTCTGGACTAGTTCCATTACTTAGTGTCCTGACCTTCTCTCTCTCTGGACTAGTTCCATTACTTAGTGTCCTGACCTTCTCTCTCCCTGGACTAGTTCCATTACTTAGTGTCCTGTCCTTCTCTCTCTGGACTAGTTCCATTACTTAGTGTCCTGACCTTCTCTCTCCCTGGACTAGTTCCATTACTTAGTGTCCTGACCTTCTCTCCCTGGACTGGTTCCATTACTTAGTGTCCTGACCTTCTCTCTCTCTGGACTAGTTCCATTACTTAGTGTCCTGACCTTCTCTCTCTCTGGACTAGTTCCATTACTTAGTGTCCTGACCTTCTCTCTCCCTGGACTGGTTCCATTACTTAGTGTCCTGACCGTCTCTCTCCCTGGACTAGTTCCATTATACAGTGTCCTGACCTTCTCTCTCTCTGGACTAGTTCCATTACTTAGTGTCCTGACCTTCTCTCTCTGGACTAGTTCCATTACTTAGTGTCCTGACCTTCTCTCCCCTGTGCAGGACCATCCCTCCAGAGCAGCAGGCGGAGGCCAAGGAGCTGGCTGCCACCATCGCTGAGCTGGGCAACGCCTCTAAGCACCAGTACCAGGAATCGGTAAGTATCCATGTCACCATGGAAACCCAGAAAAAACAACTCCACCTTCATCGCCTTGCTTGTTGTTGTTGTTGTTGTTGTTGTTGTTGTTGTAGTTTCTGGGTTTCCCACGGGTCCTTGAAATCCTTGAAAGTTTGTGAATTTGAGAAGAAAAAAATCAAGGCCTTAAACGTTTTTGAAAATAGACATGAGTCATTGAAAGTGCTTGAATTCCCCCCTCTCTCTCTCTCAAAAAAATTAAAAAATATATATATTAAAATGTTTTACGTATAGAGACCATCTAGTGTTCAAGCCTCTACATTCAAAAGCCTCTCTTTTTAATTGTTGTCCAGTGTTTCCTCCAGGATTTTTCACATTAGTGGCGGAGTGGTCCTCTTTCGCGCGCTGCATAAAACGCGTGCACGCGAAAACAAATATAATTTCTTAAATAGCGGTTAAGTCATTAAAGCCGAGCAGGTGATTTTATATAGAAGGTGATCAAATACCAATATTGTTATGTACGACAGTATGTCATTGCAGCACTTTGTTGCACTTTACGACGTCACGTTCTGTTAGAGCTTTACGACTGTGTGTGTGTGTTGTCAGAATGAATGGCACTTGACAGTAAACGGAGCTCAGTTTGTATACCTGTGTGGATCTACATTTATTAGTATAACACAAACATAATAAATTAGATAGAACAACCCTGTTCATTAATGTTCATTAATGCTTGAGTTCATGTTCATGTTCGCACTGTTACTGTGTTCTGTGCCAATGCACCCCTGTGATTGGTGGAGGTCACGGGGGGGCGGGTGCTGTGTGTGTTATTGAGACCGTTGGGAGAGAGAGCTCGGGTGAACTAAGAAAGTTGTGTATGTGAGAGTTTACAATTAAACGCCCAGATTACATGAGAGAAGCTATCTGTCATTATTTCAACCACTGTCCAAGTGGGGACGTTACAATACTTTCGTTTTAGAACGAAACGTTAGCCGCTAGCAGCGTTTTTAGCAGTCACCATTCTTGAGCAAAACATGATACAAACAAACATTCAAATACTCGTGTCGTCTTGATTTTTTTTGCGATTTCAATGTATGACGCATCATTTGAAAGCTTACCATCTGTAGTTTCAGACTATGTAAACCAACTAAAAATTACGTAAGCAAATGGTTATTATTTATCTGGTATAGATACCACTTCTGCGCCGAATGTACCGCCGCCGGCACAAATCCGCACCCGACATTGTAATTACCGTAATTTCTAAACGGTTTGTGCTATTGAAAAAAATCCAGCTGTCCCTGAAAGCTGAGATGTTGCACTTCAACCAACATATAGGGTATTACGGTAAAATGTGACGTGAGGACATTCTCAGAGTCAGTTTACTCACAGTGATTGACGGAGCGTTCAGGGACACGTGCTTTTTTTCTGTTCTCCGGTCAAAATAACTCGCTGCCTTTCTGCGCAGCCTGAATCAAAGTGGACTGTCTGAATCATTTGGTGGCGGAGGAAATTCTTTCGTGGCGGCCCGCCACCAATAAATGCATATAGAGGAAACACTGTTGTCTGGTAGCGGATAGTTCCTATTATATAAATTCTCATCTAGATCTGTCTCAAACTATGCCGTGTTGGGGTCCTTGAATTTGAGGGAATTGAGTCTGGAAAGTCCTTGAAAGGTGCTTGAATGTGAATGTGATGTTTCAGAAGGTGTGGGAACCCTGTAGTTTGGCTTGAATCTGTGCCTTCTTTCATTTCAGAACGCACTCAAGGAGCAGGTCGCGGAGTGGAAAACTGAAAATGCGGAGCGGTCACAGAAACTGGCATGTGAACGATCAAACACATTGATTCAGCCATTACACACTCATCATCTCACGTCTGCTCACTAGTAATGTTACATTCAAATGTGTTCATGAATTTAAATGTTCTCCTTGTTTTGTTGTCGTCCTTAACAGACTCAGCTGAGGGTGGACGTGACCACGCTGAAGGAGAACATCGGCAAGCTGAAGTCTCAGGTGGTGGAGTCTCCAGAGGAGCTGAAGGACCAGATGGAGAAGATGAAGGAGAACGTGAAGAACATCAAGCTGAACATCGTGAGTGGAGACAAAGAGGGGACCTGGCTAGGCTTACATAATACTTAAAGAAACCGTTTTTTAAAGGTTTTTTTTGGGTAGAGGGGCAGTTATGCTAGAGGGGCAGTTATCCTAGAGGGCTTGTTTCTACAGCATCAACTGAAGGTGGTTGTTCCACACGGGTAGTGGTGGTCTAGTGGATATTGAGTTGGACTGGTGATTGGAAGGTTGTGGATCCTCAAATCCTGCCTGAAAACACCACCACTAGTGTGTAGCCCTTGAGTAAGGCACTTAGCCCTCAGTTACTCCAGGGGGAATGTCCCTGTAATTGGTAGTTTATTTTTTGTTTTTTATTTAACCTTTATTTATACAGGTAAAGAACACATTGAGCCCCAAGGGCTCATTTTCAAGTGTGACCTGTTCACAGGCATATAACAACAACATCCACCACAAACAAATACAATACAAAACCTGGCCTACATAGTCTAAAAACTAAACTAAAAACGACATAGTCTAAAACTAAAACTAGTCTAAAATAGTCTAAGATAATCCAAACTTTCCGTCAATATAGACTAAAACTAAACTAAAACTACATAGTCTGAAACTAAAACTAGTCTAAAACAGTCTAAGATAATCTAAAACTACAAAAACCTAAAACTAGACAGTTAAAGATCTAGGGACTTTGACTTTCTAGTCACTTTGGATTAAAGGCGTCTGCTAAATGGCTAACTCTCCTTCCACAGGAGCAAGCGGACGAGAGGATGGGGGAGTACCAGGGCGCGGTGCAGGCCGTGAGTCACAACGAGGCGGAGCTGCAGGTGGTGTTCAAACTGCTGCAGGACCTGCAGACCAGCATGGACAAGGCCAACCAGCACCAGGACGAGGTACCTGACCCCTAACCCCTAACCCTAATTACAAATACATGTTGTAATGTCATGTACCCCCTTGGCATGTGCCTCCCCCAACAATACCCTTTGAGTGTATTAACGTGTGTCTCTCTGTCTCTCTCTGTGTCTCTGTCTGTCTCTCTCTGTGTCTCTGTCTGTGTTTCTCTGTGTCTCTGTCTGTATCTCTCTCTGTCTCTCTCTGTCTGTCTGTCTCTTTCTGTCGGTCTCTCTCTGTCTGTCTCTCTCTCCGTGTGTCTGTCTGTCTCTCTCTCTCTGTCTCTCTCTCTCTGTCTGTCTCTCTCTGTGTCTCTCTCTGTGTCTCTCTCTCTCTCTCTCTCTCTCTCTCTGTGTCTCTCTGTCTGTCTCTGTCTCTCTCTCTCTGTCTGTCTGTCTCTCTGTGTGTGTGTCTCTCTCTGTCTCTCTGTCTCTGTGTCTCTGTCTGTCGGCAGTATCTATCAAATAAAATATATTATTAGTACGAATATGAATCTCTCTCTCTCTCTCTCTCTCTCTCTCTCTCTCTCTCTCTCTCTCTCTGTGTCTCTCTTTCTCTGTGTCTGTCTCTCTCTCTGTCTCTCAGGTCCAGCAGCTGGTCTGTCTGTATGAGAAGCAGCAGAAGGATCTGAGGAGCCTGGCCACGGAGGAGGGTCCGGTGAAGAGAGCTCTGGGCATGAAGATGGACAAGAAGGCCAAGAACCAGATACGCAGGCAGAAGAAGAAGGAGACCACCGACCAGCACGTTAAAGACGTATTAGGGTATGAAACAGCATGTTAAACTTAAGCGTTACGGAACTCGAATGCCGTTACACCCCCTAGCTGTGCCGATATCCACGATACGGACGTGTTGGGGTATGAAAGGGTTAAACAGCGTGGATGTGTTGGGGTATGAAAGGGTTAAACAGCATGTTACGGATGTGTTAGGGTTAAAACAGCAGTTTAGACCACTGGACCCCCCCAGGCCTCGTTTTAGTTTTAGTAGAACCTCCTGGTGCTGCTGATTGTGTCTCTGAAGGCGTCTCCCCCTCCTTGGTCTCCAGGCAGTGTGACCACGTCCACCAGAAGAGGGAGGACATGGCGGAGCAGATCCAGGAGATCAGCCGACAGACGCATCAGATCAGGGCCGAGATCCAACGCCTGAGGGACGTCTGCAAGCAGGACACGGAGAAGGCCCAGGTACCACGCACGATTAAGAGATTACCAGGACCGTCTCCCTGGGAATTGGGAATGTCCTCTGTGTCTAACTGGGAATGTTGTCTGTCTAACTGTGAATGTCCTCTGTGTCTAACCGGGACGTCCTCTGTGTCTAACTGGGCTGTCCTATGTACAGGGTTCCCGCGCTGGTCTTAAAAAGGCTTAAAGGCTAAAATCCAGCAATCCAATTCATAAGGCCTAAAAAGGCCCCAAATGTCAGTTATTCTGTCTAAAAATGAGGTGCTAGGGCTTAAAAATGAGATCCTGCAAGGAAATCAGTCCGACCACATCTATTTACACAGAAATGAATCAAGCTTTTATCTGTATGGCAGTGAAATCCCTAATTTCATCACCTCGAGGATGACAAAAAGCTATCATTTGGTGTCTAAAATTCTATTCAAAAAGGTCTTAAATTTGACTTGTTGAAACTTGTAGGAACCCTGATGTGTCTAACTGGGCTGTCCTCTCTCTCAGGCGGTGTTTGACCGGCTCCTGGGGGCTCTGAACCAGTTCCATAAGCGCGTCGAGAGCCACGACGACATGAAGAAGATCACCTCCCACTTCAAGTGACTCGACGTGTTCCGATTCTCTCTCTCTCTCTGTGTCCCTCTCTCTCTCTTTAAATGTTGTTATTATTCTATTGTTCTCTGTCTGTGTGTTCTCTGTCTGTGTATTCCTTGACCTTGTTATTGCTTTACTCTCATCTGGATAACTGAATAAATGTACTGAATTGCATTGTGGGTTGTATGTTTTATTGACATAATCATAACACCAGTGAGTGTTGTTATCGTCCAGGGGGGTATTCCATCAACGTCGCTAAAGGAAAATCTAGGCTTATTTTTTTGGTAAATCTCACGAGATTGATCAAAATAAGCCTGGATTTTCCTTAAAGTGACGTTGATGGAATACCCCTCAGCTGAACATCCTGATCTCGACTGAAAGCAACAACAATAATATGATAGATACTGTATACAACAACATTCGGAAACCTTTAAAAAAACAACAACAACATTGAAGTGGTAATACTTTCCGTTCAGCTCCTCCCAGCTTTCACTCCGGCAAAGAACCGTTCCGGTTCGCGTTTGCGTTCTGTCTGGCGAACCAGCCCACGTTCATACCAGTGTAACCAGAACCATCCTCGTCATCAACGCTGGGTGATGAAGGGGCGGGATGAACCAAAATGTCACAACTAGATGGCAGCTACTTCACTGGAAATGAGGACAATATCTTCCACTACAGTATCTGAAATAAACACAATTTTCTATGAAACAAAACAAAAGACACTTTCTACACGCGTTCTCTTACTAACCAGCTGCTCCATTGCTGGAATAGAAACTGAAATGGCTTATGAAATTTGCGTGTGTGTGTGTGTGTGTTTGCTGAGCATGTGAGGAAGATAGAGAGAATGATGAGTCTTTTGATAATTGTTTTGATCACTAATGATTAGATTTAGATTAGATTACATTTTGTCTCCTTCCTTCTTGCTGGTCTTTGCAGCCTAGAATACGACACACCCACTGACGACGTGACTGTTCTACGTTTTGGTTCCCGCTTGAGAACCACTATCTTCTGGTTCCCTCTGCTGACCAACTTTTTAGTCTCCGAACTAATTTATTTTCGGTCTGAACGCGCCGGCCGGTTCCAGACTTGGTTCTCGAACGCGAACCGGATCGGTTCTTTGCCGGTGTGAAAGCCCTAAAAGAGCCCTACGTAAGAAACGGCACATGTTGAAAAGGTGAATGCCCAAACAGCTACTGTAGTGTGTTCTCATTGTAGAGAAGAGTGTGAGATGTAAAATACCATCGTTAGCTTGTGTGCTGGTGAAGGTTAGTGACAGATCTAGGCTACTCATGATACCATACACATTAGTATGTCAGATTCTGGTAATAAAACCACCTTTAAAGGGTAATAATACTCTCTGCACCCCTCTAAAAAGAGTGGTCCCCCCAGTAAGTAAGAAAGACACCCCTCCTATAAAACACATTGTATGTACACAATGTATGTATATCTCCAATAGAAATACAACATTCCCAAATAGAATAATGTTGTTTTAGAAGTTCAATTCTAATCATTTTCACAGTGAAAATTCTGTAGTTTATAGTAAGAAACAAAATAAAGGGATGTTGAATAAGAAATTATTTAGCATGTGTCACCGAACTGCCGTAGTGGACAACAACACACAGGAGAGCAACTATGAAGCAAAAGCCTTGTAGCTTTGGACCCCCGAAAGGTTTCTATTCTCTCAATTTCGACACATAGTTCCTTGACAAAGAGATAGTGAGGGACATGAAAGCTTAACATATATACACGATCTGAGAAGGTCCGAGACCTTGACTGTCCGTTGAAGAGGCCCTCATCACAGCATCCTCATAACAGGTGACACGTTCTAGTGTTTTGGTCCGCATGTCGGCATCCGGTTTAATGTTCAGACTTTTCTTTAGAAAAATGTGGATACATTTCCGCGTTGTTGAAAATCAACGACGCATCGCTGGTCAACTAACACAGCTGGTTTTGTGAGCCTGCTAACAATGTAAAGTAGTGTTTTAGTTCACTAGGTAGCAGTGGGGGGGATTACTCACCCAATCCATTGTATTGTTGCAGTGTTTTGGGCTTGACTAGAGATGTGTCTGTGTTTGTGATTCTCAACAAGGTTGAAACGTAGTTCGGTGGTTTCAAAAGAAACGTCTGAACATTTCGATCGGTTTGCCGACATGCGGACAAAAACACTAGACCGACCCTGTCACACGTGTGGATGTTCCTGGATGTCCTTGGGCATCGTTGCTTGGACGTCACGCGTCCGTCCACCAGGGGGCAGGCTTGATCAGCAGGAGATGAGGAGCGCGTTCAGCGACTGGTGACTCTGTGTGCGCTCCAGGGGCGCCGAGCCGGAGAAGAGGATCTCACAGGCAGACAGTTCGTGATAGAGGGCGTTGAGAACCTCCAGAATATGGGCTTTCCCTGTTTGAAAAAAAAAAAAAAAAGAGGCAACAGATGTGCGTACATTAGATTACCAAGCCTCTCCACACAAAGTCAATTTAATTCACTTTACTCGCTATCTTTTTTTTTCTTCTTCTTGATTCTCATGTTTCACAACGCTTTTATTCAGTTTATGGGTGCCGTCAGGGAACATCTGTCTCACCGTGCTGCGGGTCGCTGTGTGTGTGTGTGTGTGTGTGTGTGTGTGTGTGTGTGTGTGTGTGTGAACATCTGTCTCACCGTGCTGCGGGTCGCTGTGTGTGTGTGTGTGTGTGTGTGTGTGTGTGAACATCTGTCTCACCGTGCTGCGGGTCGCTGCACGCCTCGAGCGTGCTGAGCAGGATCTTCCCCAGGGACCGCCGCGAGACGTTCTGCAACAGGGACAGGAAGACACTTCTCAGACGGCTGTCAGGCAGTCAACTAACTAACTTAGCAGTGTGATTCTCTAATAACGGTGTAAAGTAGCTTATAAACACGTTAAGTAAAAAAAAAAAAGACACAATAAGCCTTCACCTCCCAAGATGCGTGTGAGTGAATAATACAATAATGTATGTGTTAATTAACAACGGCAGCATATTGTATTCAGTCAGACAATGTGTTATATAGTACAGCTCAAACGTTTGGACACACTTTCCCATTCAATTGAACAGTTGTTCAGTCCAAACGTTTGACTGTTACTGTAGAGAGAGAGAGAGAGAGAGAGAGAGAGAGAGAGAGAGAGAGAGAGAGAGAGAGAGAGAGAGAGAGAGAGAGAGAGAGAGAGAGAGAGAGAGAGAGAGAGAGAGAGAGAGAGAGAGAGAGAGAGAGAGAGAGAGAGAGAGATTGAGATTTATTCATATTAATAATAATAATATATTTTATTTGATAGATAGCTGCCAGCGTTGTTGCCTTGTCGGTGAGACTGAAGGAGTGAAGGAGAGTTTTCCCTCCGTTCACCACTAAAGCTTTTCTTTGACGTTCTCCAGCCAAGATGATGTCAGGCCAGCAACATCAACATCCCACACAGGGAAACACGACACTCCTTCCTAGCGGTCTGACAGGAAATGACCACAGTGCTTCACTCCAGAGCTCAGTAGACGTTTACATTCTACGCTGTTGGCATTTAGCAGATGCCTTCATCCGAAGCGGCTTACAACGGAATACATTTAACTAAGTAAGTGAATCAACTATCCACCAGTCATAGCAGGGGAAAGTAATCTATGTGTGCTCGGGCCTGGAGCCATTGGCAGTCGTCGTGCTAGAAGATGGTTTCTTTCTGCATTCTCATTTTATGCACCCAGATTGTGTCTCACTGCCAGTTTACATTAGGGATGCAACCTCAGCACATATGTTCAAGTCAAGACTAAAAACCCATCTTTTTAATATTAAAATAATTAAATTATGATTATATAGTGATTGGAGCACTTTGAGCTGCAACGTTTGGCAGGTTTGGTTTCTCAACAACAGCAGCTAGCAGCTAGCACGTAGCAGCGTCTGCGTGTGACTGACCAGGTCCCTCAGGGGTAGTAGATGTCTCAGGAGGGACAGTACAGGAGGGTAGTAGATGTCTCAGGAGGGACAGTACAGCGGGGGTAGTAGATGTCTCAGGAGGGACAGTACAGAGGGGTAGTAGATGTCTCAGGAGGGACAGTACAGGGGGGTAGTAGATGTCTCAGGAGGGACAGTACAGGGGGGGTAGTAGATGTCTCAGGAGGGACAGTACAGGGGGGTAGTAGATGTCTCAGGAGGGACAGTACAGGAGGGTAGTAGATGTCTCAGGAGGGACAGTACAGGGGGGTAGTAGATGTCTCAGGAGGGACAGTACAGGGGGGTAGTAGATGTCTCAGGAGGGACAGTACAGGGGGGTAGTAGATGTCTCAGGAGGGACAGTACAGGGGGGTAGTAGATGTCTCAGGAGGGACAGTACAGGGGGGTAGTAGATGTCTCAGGAGGGACAGTACAGGGGGGTAGTAGATGTCTCAGGAGGGACAGTACAGGAGGGTAGTAGATGTCTCAGGAGGGACAGTACAGGGGGGTAGTAGATGTCTCAGGAGGGACAGTACAGGGGGGTAGTAGATGTCTCAGGAGGGACAGTACAGGTGTAGTCTGAAGAGATGGAGGTCTTCAGTCTACGGCGGAAGATGGGGAGTTACTCTGCACTTACTTACTTAAAGGGAAAAAACAACCAACAACCCTAGAATGAAGATCTCATCCCAATAGCACTAATGCTTACAGTACGTAACCTTCGAATCGCTATAGATGAACCTATACTGGTTTCTCAACAAGAAGAAGAACAACAACAAC
>NC_137691.1:2353729-2361229 GCF_963989245.1 Nansenia antarctica
GAGTCTGGTCACCTTCTCCAGCAGCTCCACCACGGCGCTGCGGCTCTCCTCGCTGCGGGAGCCCCCCCCGAAGTGGGACAGCAGCTTCTTCACCGCCTTGTCGTCACACCTGAGGGCCAGAGGGGCGGGGGGGGGGGGGGGGGTAGGGGGGGTAGAGGTCAGGGGTCATTTCAAACCAGAGTATTAGTGATAAGTGAGCGTCATCAGACTTAGCTGAGGTGCTGGAGCTGAAGAGTGTCAACATCCGCACACTCAAAACTGCTTTCCGTCGTTCATAGATTCATTTTGTGTTCTGTTATATAATATAATAATAATAATAATAATAATAATAATAACTTGTATTGGTTCCACAATCTGGGTGCATAACATGAGAATGCAGCCTCACCAAATCTCTTCTTTTGTACATGTGGTACACAGAGAAAACCAGCGTCAGAAGACCTGAGAGCTCTATTGGGCTGATATGCTAGCAAAAGACCTGAGAGCTCTATCGGGCTGATATGATAGCAAAAAGGTCTTTCAGATATTCTGGTGCTGTGCCAGTGAGAGCTTTATAAACAAGCAGAAGGATCTGGAAATCTATTCTGAACTTAACAGGAAGCCAAGCCAAGCCAAACTCTTGTCTGAGAACACTTGTATGTTGCCTTTTGTAGTCCACTAAACCTAGGTGGACTACAATTCCCTTGATGTCTAGCAACTAGGTGGAATTCTTTCGTTTGGCCGTCTATAATAACACTGCATTCACTTATGACTGACGTGTGCCTGAAGAAGGTCTATGCGCAATAATAAACATCGATTTTCTTGCCACAGTTTTGAGTGCTTCTTTTCAAACCAGAGCAGTAGAAAACTGTCATCGATTTTAGATATTGATTTGGTCTTAGCATAGCATCATCTCTACCTGTCTCCGCAGCAGGACAGCCGGGTCAGGATCCTCTTCACCTCCTCCACCTGCCTCTGCTGGTCTCCGGTCCAGCGGTCCTCCTCCTCGTCTGACGCCGCCTGGCCTTCCACCGACCGGAACAGCTGCTCCTCCACTGGCCACCGCAACACACACACAACACCATCGTTACACACACACACACACACACACACACACACACACACACACAACACCACCGTTACACTCAGACACACACATAACACCCTCGTTACACTCAGACACACACACAACACCATCGTTACACACACAACACACACACAACACCCTTGTTACACTCAGACACACACACACCATCGTTACACACACACACAACACCATCGTTACACACACACACACACAACACCATCGTTACCCTCAGACACACACACACACACACACACACAACACCATCGTTACACTCAGACACACACACACACACACAACACCCTCGTTACACTCAGACACACACACAACACCCTCGTTACACTCAGACACACACACAACACCCACGTTACACTCAGACACACACACAACACCATCGTTACACACACACACACACACACAACACCATCGTTACCACACACACACACCTCCACTGGCCACCGCAACACACACACAACACCACGTTACCCTCAGACACACACACACACACACACACCCTCGTTACCCTCAGACACACACACACACACCCTCGTTACCCTCAGACACACACACAACACCATCGTTACCACACACACACCTCCACTGGCCACCGCAACACACACACAACACCATCGTTACCCTCAGACACACACACACACACCCTCGTTACCCTCAGACACACACACACACACACACACACACACCCTCACTACCCTCAGACACACACACACACACACCCTCGTTACCCTCAGACACACACAACACACACACACACACACACACCTGCAGTGTAACAATTATACTGTGAAAATGTAAAAATGTTTGGGCCTTTAGCCAAATTACAACAAATGCATTTGTCTAAGTAAGTGAATCATACGGAAGAGTATTAGGGCCATCAACTGAGTCTTTTTCCATAACCCCTCCCCCCCTTCTCAGTTGGTGGCCCTAAAACTCTTCCGCAGAATCCTCCATCCATCAGCCAACGCAAGAAACAGTAATCTGCGCTCGGGGCCAGAGGCCGTACTGGCAGCCAAACATGCTACAGGAAGGAAGTTCCTCCAACTTTTATTTATTTATTTATTTGTATTATTTACAGTAGAGAACCTCTACCGGGACGGGGGGGGGGGGGGGGGTAGAGGGGGACGGGGAGGAGGTATTAGGTTTCTTAAACAGCGCTGCTGTCTTACTGTTGTCAGGGGGGGTGGTCTCGGCACGGCCTGTCGGGGAGCGGCGGTCTCGTTGGGAGTCGAGGCAGCGTCTCTGCGCCGGTCTACTGGCCCCCCCCGGGCCCCCGCCACCCTGCTGGCCCCCGCCACCCTGCTGGTCTCCCCTGGCAACGCTGGAGACCTGCAGCTTAGACACCTCAGACCTGGAGGAAGACACACAGCTAATTAGCCTGCGTAGCTAATGTTCACATGTTAGATGTGGCTAGTTAATTAGCCTAAACGAGCCACATCTAATTATTGTGTGTCTCTCAGTCTCTCTACACAATGACAACCTGGGGGTAAAAACCAGCTCTCAGACTCAAACATGCTGGCTGCTAAATGCTACCAAATGTATCTCGGCCTACAACAGTACATAATGGGCAGCATGGACTAGCCTAAACCTTTTACTGTATGGAGTGGGGGGGTTACTGTATGGAGGGGGGGGGGGGGTACATTGAAGGTTTGTTTGTGTCATATTTGCAACAGTACAAAGAGCTACAACATACTGTAGTTTGGAGGCACTGCCTGACATCAAAGACAGCCTCCAGTAACATGAGCCAGAGCCGTAGTCAGTCACATGTACGACCACCATAATCATTTTATAGGAGGGTTAGGGTTAGCTGCCATATAGCTCTCAACGTTTTCTGGGTGGAGTAATTGAACCCAGGCGGCGCATCTTTAGCGCATTGAAAAGTTGAAGGCGTTTTTTTTTTTATACGGTGTGGGTTAAAAAAGTGGGTCAGTCGTCAGTCAGTGAGAGAAAGTTTGCTGCCCTCAAGTTTTTCAATGAGAAGGCTGCCTGCAAGCTGCACGCTGTGAGGTCAAACACACGGACCGACCGACCGACTGGCTGATATTGGCTGCAGTTTGATGAGAAAAGAAGCCCAGGAGAAACATACGATTTTTAAGTTAGGAAATACAGTCCCTAGAAGTCAACGCCCATCTTATTCTCCTCCGACGTGCAATCGTGTGATGTCGTTACACAAAAACGCAACATTCGCAACTTCGTTTAGACTGCAGTTCTTGCAGATCAATCATGTATTTGTATTAATTTACATTTTTTCCAGTTCTCTCTCTCTCTCTCTCTCTCTCTGTCTCTCTCTCTCTGTCTCTCTCTCTCTGTCTCTCTCTCTCTCTCTCTCTCTCTCTCTCTCTCTCTCTGCTGTCTGGAGCTTTTGTGTTGGAGGGGAATCCGATAGGGGGCCTGCTGCCTTTCGCAGAGAATCACAGAGTTAAGCGTTTCCAGATGACGACGTCTTGCCAGGAAAGAAAAAAAAGAAAACACTTTTTTTTCTTCTTTTTTTTAAGAAATAGGTTTTCAGTAACTTCTTGGCTCTCCGGAAAAAAAAAATCTATCAAGAGCCACTCATGCTTAACATCCTGCTGGAGCGAGGTACAGCGTGGGCCCCGCCGTACGACAACACACCTCCCTGCAGCCAGGGACACACCGGGTGTATGCACAAAGTGTGTGTGTATGCAGGGGTCAGACGTCCTAGAGGAGAGTGTGTATGCAGGTCGTAGAGAGAAGAGTGTGTATGCAGGTCAGGTCGTAGAGAGAAGAGTGTGTATGCAGGTCAGGTCATAGAGAGAAGAGTGTGTATGCAGGTCAGGTCGTAGAGAGAAGAGTGTGTATGCAGGTCGTAGAGAGAAGAGTGTGTATGCAGGTCGTAGAGAGAGAAGAGTGTGTATGCAGGACAGTCGTAGAGAGAAGAGTGTGTATGCAGGTCGTAGAGAGGAGAGTGTGTATGCAGGACGTAGAGAGGAGAGTGTGTATGCAGGTCGTAGAAAGGGGAGTGTGTATGCAGGTCGTAGAGAGGAGAGTGTGTATGCAAGTCGTAGAGAGAAGAGTGTGTATGCAGGTCGTAGAGAGGAGAGTGTGTATGCAGGTCGTAGAGAGGAGAGTGTGTATGCAGGTCGTAGAGAGAAGAGTGTGTATGCAAGTCGTAGAGAGAAGAGTGTGTATGCAGGTCGTAGAGAGGAGAGTGTGTATGCAGGTCGTAGAGAGGAGAGTGTGTATGCAGGTCGTAGAGAGAAGAGTGTGTATGCAGGTCGTAGAGAGGAGAGTGTGTATGCAAGTCAGGTCGTAGAGAGAAGAGTGTGTATGCAGGTCATAGAGAGAAGAGTGTGTATGCAGGTCGTAGAGAGGAGAGTGTGTATGCAGGTCGTAGAGAGGAGAGTGTGTATGCAGGTCGTAGAGAGAAGAGTGTGTATGCAGGTCGTAGAGAGGAGAGTGTGTATGCAGGTCATAGAGAGAAGAGTGTGTATGCAGGTCGTAGAGAGAAGAGTGTGTATGCAGATCGTAGAGAGGAGAGTGTGTATGCATGTCGTAGAGAGAAGAGTGTGTATGCAGGTCGTAGAGAGGAGAGTGTGTATGCAGGTCGTAGAGAGGAGAGTGTGTATGCAGGACAGGTCGTAGAGAGGAGAGTGTGTATGCAGGACAGTCGTAGAGAGAAGAATGTGTATGCAGGTCGTAGAGAGGAGAGTGTGTATGCAGGTCGTAGAGAGAAGAGTGTGTATGCAGGTCGTAGAGAGGAGAGTGTGTATGCAGGTCGTAGAGAGAAGAGTGTGTATGCAGGTCGTAGAGAGGAGAGTGTGTATGCAGGTCGTAGAGAGAAGAGTGTGTATGCAGGACAGGTCGTAGAGAGAAGAGTGTGTATGCAGGTCGTAGAGAGAGAAGAGTGTGTATGCAGGTCGTAGAGAGGAGAGTGTGTATGCAGGTCGTAGAGAGAAGAGTGTGTATGCAGGTCGTAGAGAGGAGAGTGTGTATGCAGGTCGTAGAGAGAAGAGTGTGTATGCAGGTCGTAGAGAGAAGAGTGTGTATGCAGGACAGGTCGTAGAGAGAAGAGTGTGTATGCAGGACGTAGAGAGAAGAGTGTGTATGCAGGACAGGTCGTAGAGAGGAGAGTGTGTATGCAGGACAGGTCGTAGAGAGGAGAGTGTGTATGCAGGTCGTAGAGAGAAGAGTGTGTATGCAGGTCGTAGAGAGAAGAGTGTGTATGCAGGACAGGTCGTAGAGAGAAGAGTGTGTATGCAGGACAGGTCGTAGAGAGGAGAGTGTGTATGCAGGACAGGTCGTAGAGAGGAGAGTGTGTATGCAGGACAGGTCGTAGAGAGAAGAGTGTGTATGCAGGTCGTAGAGAGGAGAGTGTGCATGCAGGTCAGAGAGAGGAGAGTGTGTATGCAGGTCGTAGAGAGGAGAGTGTGTATGCAGGTCGTAGAGAGAGAAGAGTGTGTATGCAGGACAGTCGTAGAGAGGAGAGTGTGTATGCAGGTCGTAGAGAGAAGAGTGTGTATGCAGGTCGTAGAGAGAAGAGTGTGTATGCAGGTCGTAGAGAGAAGAGTGTGTATGCAGGTCGTAGAGAGAAGAGTGTGTATGCAGGTCGTAGAGAGGAGAGTGTGTATGCAGGTCGTAGAGAGGAGAGTGTGTATGCAGGTCAGGTCGTAGAGAGAAGAGTGTGTATGCAGGTCGTAGAGAGGAGAGTGTGTATGCAGGTCGTAGAAAGGGGAGTGTGTATGCAGGTCGTAGAGAGGAGAGTGTGTATGCAGGTCGTAGAGAGAAGAGTGTGTATGCAGGTCGTAGAGAGAAGAGTGTGTATGCAGGTCAGGTCGTAGAGAGGAGAGTGTGTATGCAGGTCGTAGAGAGAAGAGTGTGTATGCAGGTCGTAGAGAGAAGAGTGTGTATGCAGGACGTAGAGAGAAGAGTGTGTATGCAGGTCGTAGAGAGAAGAGTGTGTATGCAGGTCGTAGAGAGGAGAGTGTGTATGCAGGACAGTCGTAGAGAGAAGAGTGTGTATGCAGGTCAGTAATTGGGGGGCGTGGTTACCTGGTTACCAGGCGACCAATCAGATGGAGGGAGGAGACGTGTTTGAGTTACGGGGAGTCACAGTGGAGGTAAGAAGGGGGAGGAGTCACAGTGGAGGTAAGAAGGGGGAGGAGCCACAGTGGAGGGAAGGGGGAGGAGTCACAGTGGAGGGAAGAAGGGGGAGGAGCTACAATGGAGGGAAGGGGGAGGAGCTACAGTGGAGGGAAGAAGGGGGAGGAGTCACAGTGGAGGGAAGGGGGAGGAGCTACAGTGGAGGTAAGAAGGGGGCAGAGTCACAGTGGAGGGAAGGGGGAGGGGCCTCTAACCGATGTGGACCCACGCAGCTGCACAGGGAAGGCGTTGCCGGGGGTAACACAGAAACAGGCCCCTGCACGGTTGTTGCCATGGAGGCAATCCGACACCGGAATGAGCTGGCAGAGGGCTTTGTCAGACGCGAGGCCCGGGGTGACTGATTGCACTTTAATTGACAGAAACCCGGCGGAGGGGAGCTGTGCTGCAGCCTGGGTCCTGGACTGGTACAGGAGGGCTCTGGGTCTGGTCTGGGTCTGGGTCTGGGTCTGGGTCTGGGACAGGAGGCCTCTGGGGTGAGACAGGAGGCCTCTGGTTCTGATGTTTGACATGGGGGAGAGAAATGGTGCCGGCTTTGTGTTTCGGGAGACAAAAAAGAAAGCAGTGCTTGTCCAAACAGTAAGTTCTCCTTTGAGGTTGGGGGTGGGGGGGGAAACGAGTGGATAATGCTCACTGTCTGTCACGCTAGGACTGGTTGAGCGGGATTATGATTGGGTAGGAGAGGTAAGGCTGTTTGAAGAGCTCTACTTCGTTAGATGGTTTTGGGGAGGAAATACATACACACTCTATACATTCTGAGAAGACGCTGAAAAAAGAAATCCAGCGGTAGTAGAGCTAGCTGAGCATTAAAATAAATGAACTGGGAAGGTAAATGAAGCTCTCCCAGACACCTGAATCTTTTCCAGACTTCCTGGATAGCGGTTTGACTGTGAGATCCAGGAGACAGAGGCTTAGCGGGCCTCTCTCTCTCTTTGAAACGGGTCGGGAACAGAGAGCCCGCCAACGCGTGATGGAAAAGTAGCATCGACGGTTTTTGGAGAACCGAAAATAAAAAAATACTACTTATGTAAATGCCGAAGGAGAGAAAATAAAACATGTGATAAACCAGGACGAAAGACGAAAGACATGTGTGTATTGTGTTCTAACTTCTAACCTGTTCTTTTTTTAAAACACGGATGTTTAGCAGTAGAAGTGTCAGAGGTAATGAGTGTTCAATCTTTCACCAAAAGAAAAAAACACAAGACAAAAGGAACGTTAACATGAACTCCACCGCCGATCATCGGAGGTATGTACGATACGAAACGACAACCGTAAATAGGAACCAGAATCAACCGGCCAGCTGGGAT
>NC_137691.1:2366229-2441229 GCF_963989245.1 Nansenia antarctica
ATCCTATCTTCTCTGTAACTCAGTATCTCTGAGACCCGTCAGCTGAAGTTAATCCCATTATTACCGTCCTACCCTCCAACGCAGCCCCTCCGAGAGAGAGAGCGAGAGAGAGAGAGAGAGAGAGAGAGAGAGAGAGAGAGACAGAGAGAGAGAGAGAGAGAGAGAGAGACCTTCGCAGACGAGTGTGACGACCCAGAGACTTTGATCAGACACCAACCCAACACATTACTGTCTGCGAACTGTCTTCTCCAAATCCACCACAGCCCTGACATTCGATACAACGCAAATCTGGCCCGTCCCAAATAGAAAAGTGATTACTCAGTCTCCGCTTGACAGTTTGAGGCTACGCTAACAACCCTCTCTGATGTGGGTTGAAGAAGCGCTGGCTAGCTTCCTCCTTCCTCCACGCAACAACAACAACCAGTACAGGTACCAGAGCTGTAGAATACTTAAACGGATGAAACAGGAGAACAACAGATGGAAATAAGGATAATTCATCTCCTCTCTCAGTCATTCAGGCACTCCTGTCTGTGGTTATGGAGGAGGAGGCACACAAGCTCAGGTTCGGGGGGGGGGGGTGGGGGGTGTGCGGGGGGGGCACAGGGCAGGAACAGACCGGTGCCCTCTCTCTCTCTCTCTCTCTCTCTCTCTCTCTCTCTCTCTCTCTCTCTCTCTCTCTCTCTCTCTCTCTCTCTCTCTCTCTCTGCCTTGGCATCCTCATCAAACGCCTCGACTCTGTTCCCTCCCTCACAGCTGTGTGCCCGCTAGACACACACACACACACACACCCACACCCACACCCGGCCGGCGCCTTTTCATTGCTCTACTGTGGGCAGGTCACTCACACAACAGACTCCCACACACACACACACACACACACACACACACACACACACACACACACACAACAGACACCCACACACACACACACACACAGCAGACACCCACACACACTTTCACAACAGACACCCACACCCACACACACACACACACACACACCAGCAGTTCACTCACACTACAGACACCCCCCCACACACACACACACACACACACACACACACACACACACACACACCCACACACACACACACACCCACACACACACATACACACACACACACACACACACGCGGCCGGCGCCTTTTCATTGCTCTACTGTGGGAAGGTCACTCACATAACAGACTCCCACACACACACACACACACACACACACACACAACAGACACCCACACCCACACCCACACCCACACCCACACACACACACACCTACACACACACACACACACACACACACACACACCAGCAGTTCACTCACACAACAGACACCCACACACACACACACACACACACCCACACCCACACACCAACAGACTCTCACACACCCACACCCACACACACCCCCACAGACTCACACACACCCACACACTTACACAACAGACACTCTCTCTCACCTGGTACATTCTAACACCTCTCTCTCTCTCACCTGGTACATCCTCAAGGCCTCCTCTACTCTGGTTAAGAGTAACCAGTCGACGATCCTTCGGCCTGACTGACTAACAGCCGGTAGTCAGACCAGAGGACAACACCGGGACTAGTGAGGACTAGTCTTATCCTTCTGTTCATATTTAAACCTCAATATGTCTTTTTTCTTTTAATGTATTTTCTATCTCAGTGCGTTAAGGTGGAGCAGTTAGTCATTCAACAGGACAACCACAGAGTAATACTTCAAGACTATTCTATCTGTGTGTCGGGCCAACAGGATTTTCTCTGACAAGCAATTATTGAGACTTTTCGCTGCGAATATTCATCGAGGCTAGTTGCTAGGAGACTTCAGAGGGAGGGTCGCCTTGGTCTATTATTCGGAGAGAGCGGGGGGGAGCGCGAAGGGGAAACGAAACTGCTTGGAGATGATGGGAACTTTCAGCGTGTCGAGGTGCTGCCTCAATGGAGCTTTCTCCTGACCAGTCAGGCCTATTGTTGCTCTGAATGAATTATTTGCCTTAAGAGCATCAATGGAGGAGGGCGACTTGAAAAGACTTCTTGGCGCAGGCTGAAAGGTCCGCATAGATTAGTGAACTCTGTGTTATGGAGTAGCACTGTGTCAGCAATACTTCCAATGTGCCAGTTTCCAATCAGAGAGAGTCCAGACAACTTTTTTTAGTGTTCGTGTTAGTGTGTGCATGTGTGTGTGCGTGTGTGTATGTGTACTCACTGAGTGCGTTTTTGTACGTGTGTGTGTGTCTATAAAAGTGTATGCTTAGTAAGTATGTAACGTATGTACACACACTCACTCACACCCACACAGACAGACAGATGCACACACACACACACACACACGTAACCTCTGTGTGTTTGCGTGTTTGTGTGTGTGTGTGTGTGTGTGTGTGTGTGTGTGTGTGCGTCTGTCTGTGTGGGTGTGAGTGAGCGAGTGTGTGTACATACTTTGCATACTTACTTCAAGAGCTATATTTGCAGTGCCATTAGTTATGCAGTCACAAATATTTTTTTGTGTTAGTGTGTGTATGTGTGCGTGTGTGCGCGTGTGTGTGTGTGCGTGTATTCAGTGAGTGTGTTTTTGTGCGTGTGTGTGTCCCTATAAAAGTGTATGCTTATACGTACCTCTGTGTGTTTGTGTGTGTTTGTGTGTGTGTGTCTGTGTGTGTTTGTGTGTGTGTGTGTGTGTGTGTGTGCGTCTGTCTGTCTGTGTGGGTGTGAGTGAGTGAGTGTGTGTACATACTTGACATACTTACTTCAAGAGCTATATTTGCAGTGCCATTAGTTATGTAGTCACAAACATTTGCCGAGGCATCTAGTCGATCAACAAAGACTACAGGCCTAGATTACAGGACTGAAAACAGGCAGCGCGTGCCAACATTAGCTAAACAGTGTTATGCTTTAAAAGCTCAATTACACACACTATGAAGCTGAGCCCTCCCTTAAAAACCCAATAGTTCCCCACGGTAGCGGCACACAGGCCGACCCACCTCGCCACACACGTCGCTTGTTAAACCCAAACAAAACAAGGCTGAGAATCTGAATAGTAAACCACATCAACCCCACTTAAATAACATGGCACGGTTTTCCAGGCGTGAGGCCAGAAGTAAACACAGGGAGTCATTTTTATTCAAGGTGGAATTATGATCCATTATGACTATAAAAGACCTCCATAATGCAATGAAATGACATGATCAAACAGGACCCTTATCTCATGTTGGTTTTGCTGGTTTGGTTATGGAGGTTATAGGACACAATATGTATTTCTATGTATGCGTTGCTAGTTTAAAGGGGCAATACGAGATTGAAATAACAACAAAGTGGACCACCACCACCACCGCCACTTAGTTTGTTCAACAGCTGCGTTCGGAGAAATGTAACCACTCTCAACGTCATAGACAGAGATATGGACCATCCGTGAGATGAACATATTAGTTTTAACCACATTTTGAAGCTATACAGTGGTTGTCTACAATTGCATATTGTGGTAAAACAAGCTTGTATTTGGGGTTCAAAACAGTTGAACTAAGCTCATGAGAAATGTACAAGTTATATTCTTCAATAATCAATGGCACAGTCTATCATTATTTTATACTCTGGAATACGCTCTCATGCCACTGTTACTAAAGGTATTGGGAGTAGGTATATTAACCCTAACCCTATTTTTAGATTAGATTCAACTTTATTGTCATTGCAGAAAAACAAGTACCAGACAACAAAACGCAAAGTTAAATGCGCCCCAGATGGGACTCAAACCCACAACCCCCAGCTGCGGAGGCTGATGCCTTATCCACTAGGCCATCGGGTCATCACATGTAAACATGCAAACAACGGTAGGCAGACCTCGGTGCACGTGCAGTAAAGCAGTATGAGTTGACCCTCTCATCTCTGTTCTGAGGTGATATCTGGTAGTGTCTCCCCTCCTCTTTCCCTACTGATGTCACATCCCAGAGTCTACCTTTAACAGTTCAAATGTACCATCCCAGATAGCCCCCGTATTATACATACTTAAACATGTCAGACAATGTTCTCATAGGTGTCATTCAGAGTGCAGAATACAACTCCTGTCGTCATAATTGTTAACATCACGTCATATGTCATAAGGCAACGTTATGGAGATGAAGGAGAATTGTGAGGTTATGGAGGTGAAGAAGGTGAAGGAGTGTGGTAGTTACCTGTAGGAGAGGTAGAAGGTGAAGGAGTGAGGTTATGGAGATGAAGGGTGAAGGTGAGTGTGAGGTTATGGAGGTGAAGGTGAAGTGTGAGGTGATGAAGATGAAGGAGTGTGAGGTGATGAAGGTGAAGGAGTGTGAGGTTACAGTAGATGAGGAGTGTGAGGTGATGAAGGTGAAGAAGTGTGACCTGTAGTTTACCTGTAGAAGAGCAGCTGGGCCTCCAGCTGCGTGACGTGTCTCTGCAGGGCGGGCACGTGGCTGGCCTCGGCCTCCAGCTCCCTCACCTTGGCCAGGCCGCTGAGCAGCGCCAGGCGCGCCTCCTCCACCTTCCTCCGCATGTCGGCGTGCTCCCGCTGCAGCGCACGCTTGCACTCCTCCAGGGCCGCCGCCGCCTCGCGGGACGACCGCAGCTCCTGCTCCAGCTTCTGGTTGAACAGCATCGCCTCCTCGATCTGCCCGTCGCGGGAGCTGCGGATCAGCTCGATCTTGTGCAGGAAGCTCTGCAGGCTGCGCAGGTTGTGAGCGCTGCTGCTGCTGCTGCTGCTGCTACTGCTGCTGCTGAGGCTGCTGGGGGATCTGGTGGTGGTGGTGGTGTTGTTGTTGTTACCGTGGTGGTGGTGGTAGGAGGCGGTGGCGGTTTTCTGGTGGTGGGCGCTGGCGGCTCGTTTTTGGCGGGCGATGAAACAGCCGCCCTCCGGTTTGTGTTTGGAGTGACTCTTCCACAGTCCTACCTACGGACGGACACAGAGCGATAACAATGGTAAATGGTAAATGGACTGCACTTATATAGTCGCCTTATTCCAAAGCACTTTACAACGACTTCTCATTCACCCATTCACACACACATTCACACACCAATGGCGGCAAGCTGCCATGCAAGACGCCGGCCCGCTCACTGGGAGCAATTTGGGGTTCTATCTATCTATCTATCTATCTATCTATTTATCTATCTATCTATCTATGTATCTATGTATGTATCTATCTATCTACCTATGTATCTATCTATCTATTTATGTATGTATGTATGTATGTATGTATGTATGTATGTATGTATGTATGTATGTATGTATGTATGTATGTATGTATGTATGTATGTATGTATGTATGTATGTATGTATGTATGTATGTATGTATGTATGTATGTATGTATGTACGTATGTATGTATGTATGTATGTATCTATCTATCTATCTATCTATCTATGTATCTATGCATCTATCTATCTATGTATCTATCTATCTATCTATCTATCTATGTATGTATCTATCTATGTACAGTATCTATGTATCTATCTATCCTGAATCTATCCATGGGTGGGATGATAACACAAAGTCTCATTATCTAGACTTCCATGACCACATTATTATTAACATGTTTTCATGGTTACATGTTGATATAAGGCTGTGGTGATGATTTAACAGGCTCACAGTGAGAGAACAAACCACATCACATCGACTCAAGGACCTGTGATGATGATGGCAAACCGATGGCAAAGCCATCGTTAAGTTCAGAATAGATTTCAAGATCCTTCTGCTTGTTTATAAAGCTCTCAGTGGCACAGCACCAGAATATCTGAGAGACCTTTTGCTAGCATATCAGCCCAATAGAGCTCTCAGGTCTTCTGACGCTGGTTTTCTCTGTGTACCACATGTACAAAAGAAGAGATTTGGTGAGGCTGCATTCTCATTTTATGCACCCAGATTGTGGAATGCACTGCCAGTTTACATTATGGATGCAACAACAACAAAAAAACATATTTTTAATACTGCCTTCAAATGACTAGGCCTAACTGATTACATGATGATTAGATAATGATTAAAGCAATTTGAGCTAACAACGTTTGCAGGAAAAGTGCTGTACAAATAAAGGTTATTATTATTATTATTATTATTAATAATAATAATTTCCACAAGAATTGTACCTGTATAGTTATTATTATTATTATTATTATTATTATTAATTTCCACAATAATTGTACCTGTCTAGTTATTATTATTATTTTTAAAATTATTTTTATTATTATTATTATTATTATTATTATTGTTGTTATTATTATTATTGTTATTGTCATTATTAATAATAATAATGTTATTATTATTATTATTGTTGTTATTATTATTATTAATAATATTAATATTATTATTATTATTATTATTATTATTATTATTATTATTATTATTATTATTATTATCATTATTACCTGTAGAGCCAGCGAGCGGGCATCGCTGCTCTGGAGTGCAGCGCGCATGTCTTCCACCAGCTCCCTGAGGCTGGCGTTCTCGTCCTCCAGCTTGGTGATCCTGTCCTCCGCCTCCTCCAGAGCCACGATCTCCTCGTAACACTCCCGTGTGCACGGCCCTTTCTCCCCGTAACACTCCCGTGTGCACGGCCCGTGCCTGCAGCCCGAAGCATGTGCATGTCGACCCGGGGTAGGAGAGGAGGGAGAGGACCCTCCTCCGGCACCCACAGAGAGGAGCTTCTCTCTGCGCCTCAGAGGGCTCCGGAGACGGATCTGCGTCTCTATGTGCTCGCTGTCCTTCCCCACCAGCAGTCGTCCGTTCTCGTACAGGCACCCGGCTTTGGTGCTGAAGTGTCCGCACAGTTTGGCGTGGAATTGTCTGAAAGTGAACTCTGAGTCGTGGTTGGGTCCAACCAAGTTGTCCAGGATCCCTCCGACGCACTCCTCCTCCTCCGAGTCCCCGGAGTCTGTGTCCAGCCCCAGGATCTCACACAAAGTGTTAAAATCCTCCAGAGGGATCTTCCCGTCCCCGTGACAGTCCATGTGGTGGAAGATCTCCTGCAGATACTGGTCCAACCCGGTGGCCAACACGATGATCTCGTTCTCCACGCCCCGGTCCAGCCCGTAGTGGTACGCCAAGGTGCTCACTATCCACTGGGTCCTGCGCGCCGGGCGCCTGTACGGGTCCATGTAGGTGTCCATCTTTTAACCCAAACTCTCCAAGCAATTATTATTATTCCATTTGGAAGAGTTATGATCGATATGTAACTAACGGATCTTCATAAGTCCAACACAGATCTGTTCACTTGAACACCCACAACTGTGCACGGAGCATGCATCCACATCCACCAGCCACCATGTTCTGAAGTCACTGGATCTGGATGTGTTTCTGAGAAAACTTCTTTGCGCACGGGGGCGTTTCTGTGAAGTGAAGCTCTGCCCCCCCCCCTCCCTCCTACAAGCCCTCCTAAACCTGCAGAAACTGGTCGACATTTGAACGGATTTTTTTGTAGAACAGTAATAGAGAAGTACCAGGGACTTCCCCGACGTTTGTGTTTTTTTTTCTCTACAGTAACAGTAGATAATACCACTATGACAACAATAATAATAACAATAATAACATTAACAACAACAATAACAATAATAACAATAATAATAATAATAATAATAATAACATTAACAACAACAATAATAACAATAATAATAATAATAATAATAATAACAATAATAATAATAATAACAACAACAATAACAATACTACTACTAATAATAATAACATTAACAACAACAATAATAACAATAACAATAACAACAACAATAATAATAATAAGCGGGTAGTACTCACGACATTTGCCTTACAACCCGAGCTATAACACCAAGAGAGCCAGCAGCATATGGGATATGATGATACGAGCCTATTGCAATACAATGTCCTATTGATTTCTCATCAGAAAACATTCGGAACAATAGACTCAAACACCTGCTGCTTTTGTGTTGCTAATTGAAACGGGTTAATTTATTAGGTTAGTGAGTCTCTCAACAGATGGTCGCATGGCATCATTGACTTCTAATTGTGCCCACGTGATTTATGGAAACTCTCTGGGTTAATCGTTAATGGTCTGAAGATCCATTCATCAGAATCAGAAGAATTGATTGTATTACATCCTAATGTACACAAGAGTAAAATGCGTTGGCTTAGGTTCCTCTGCATTGACATGAAGATACAAGATCATTATAAAACACTATAATAAAGTAAAGTAAAGTAAGTGTCCTGTGTAGGCCTATCAAACACATAGCCAGCTCTAAAACACAGCTATCTCAAACAAGACAAACACAATTAAACGTGATTATTAAATGACTGAAACAATTGAATTAATTAAAATTAATTAATTAATTAATTAATTAAAATTAATTCAACCATGAGACTACGGCTGCGTTCGTAAACTCACTCTGAGAGGGCCGGAGCGCACACTGGGTTCAACGTCATAAAGAGACCAAGTCATCTGATTGGACAAGACGCATTCCATGAGTGCTGATCAGATTTCCAGAGCGATTTTACGAACGCGGCCTAAAGTGAACGCAGTGGGCTTTCTTTTTACGTTTAAGTTCTAGATAAATAAATAAATAAATCTCATCACTTGAACATTGTTACAATGTTACAACTTGTGACATGTTTAATTGTTAATTAATTGTTTAATTAATTGTGTGTGTAATTCATTGCCTCGTTGTGACAATAGTCGCTATGGCAACGTACTCGCAGTTCATAAACTCCTACGGAACTTCACTATACTATTCCGCGACAGAATAAAACCGTTCTAACAAGTTATTTTTTTGGAGAAATAACCTCATAAAATAACCATGCAATGGCTTAGCAATGACACTTGACCAGGGCTGTCACCTACAGAAACGTTAATAACTTACAACATCTGACGATCTGTGGACTATTTCGTGCCGCGGATGAAGTTGTCGTTTTCAAACTTCAGTGGGAAGGTGATTCATCCATAGGCATGTTTCTGCCATAATGGACTAATCTAATTATCTATCTGTTATTATATCAGAGGTAATCCCTGTCTCAAAGTGGATATACAACGGTAGGCTGGTGGCATTGCTGACTTATTATGTTTTATTATGTTGTTATGATAGTTTGTTCCAGGACTGTAAGGCAGAGTGCCAGCAGTTTGTTTGGAAATAAACGGAAAGTTTTCCTACAATGTAATGATTGTACCTGTAGGCCTGGATGGGTTAGTAGTACATAGTTACAGGCTAACACCCCCTGTCTATATACCCCCCTGTGAATAGGCCATATAATAGATACATACTCAGATTCCTACCGATTACTTTTAGGTATATCCCCCTATTTATGTCTATTTATGTCTCATTCCTTTTTTCTTTTCTTTTTTTATCTTAGGACAGGGGTTTGCATTTCAATTTCGTTGTACCTGTTACAATGACAATATTCATTCATTCATTCATTCATTCATTAGATCTGTTGACTGTGGCAATAATGTTCAGCACACTTCTTATATTTGCTTTAATTCATTGTCATTTTTATTTCCTTACTATGCTGCTCTTGCTGTATTGTTTAATAATGTATGTCAAGTACTTCGAATTGCCCCTGTTGTATGAAATGTGCTATACAAATAAACTTGCCTTGCCTTGCCAGTAACGCTTGTCTGTTTTATCTGTTCTATCTGTTCTAGAAGCATCTCTCCCTCGATGGAAACCATAGAAGAAGACCCAGACAGCACTACTGTGCTCCAGTGTCAGTCAGAGTATGACATGGTCGGAGGTGACCCAGACATCAGAGACCCTGACGGGGTCCTCCTGGGGTCAGAGGGTGAAGGGCAGCAGGTGTATGAGGACCTGGAGAAGTCAGGGTCAGACTCACCTGAGGAGAAAACCTCCACACAAAGCAACGGTGGCTCCCATGAAGTCATATGGACAATTAGCATCGCATTGGCTATTCCTAAAGGTGCGTTTGCTGTGACTATATTGATAAAAAAACAACAGGTGTTCGTAACAAAAAGCCCTCTCTGTGTAACATTAATACTCCACATTTCAGAGATAACAGACCTGAAACTACTCAGTGATGCTATGGCATCTGCTCTACATGCTACTTAAGTCCTAGATTAGACTAGATTAGACTAGACTAGACTAGGTTAGGTTAGGTTAGGTTAGGTTAGGTTAGGTTAGGTTAGGTTAGGTTAGGCTAGGCTAGGTTAGGCTAGGCTAGGCTAGGCTCGATTAGATTCGATTAAACTTTATTGTCATCGCAGAGTACAAGTACAATACAACAAAATGCAGTTTAGCATCCAACCAGAAGTGCAAATAGTGATATAAGGGCATGATATAAATAGAACAAGAATGGTAGTGATAGATACAGTATTTCCAGAGGTAGTATTGTAAACATTATTTTAGTTTACAGTTATCGGCTATGTACAGTATAAATAAAGTAGCCTTGAGAACCGATGGTCCTCGAGCCTAACGGCCCTTAGGGGGCAGGAGCCTATCTCCTGTTTCCGTAGCGTGAGGCGGCTTGATGTACAAGTACACCCCCTGGACGTGACGCTGGTATGTCGCAGGGTCTTACCCCCCCAATCCAACCCTTAATGCTGAGTGCCAAGCAGGGAGGCGTCGGGTACCATTTTTATAGTCTTTGGTGGTACGACTCGGCCGGGGATCGAACTCACAACCTCCCAATCTCAGGGTGGAAGCTCTAACCACAAGGCCTCTGAGCTGGTTAACCTCATAGATGTTCCCTGTTACAGGAGAGGACGAGGAACCCGTCATCACAGTGGAAAAGGCCAAGAAGAGGCCAAAGAGAGTTGTGTCCAGCGGTGTGGTGGAGGCTCCCAAGGCCCAGGGATACTACCACATCGAGTACAACCTCCTTCCTGACGACCCACAGCCCAGGAAAGTGGACCTGGTGATGTTTGGGCTGGCGGCGAAGATCTACATGGAAAACGAGACAAAGGTAAACAGCAGCGACGTGTGTGTATGACTGCATGCTGTCACAGAACAGGTACGTTAGTAATGACGCCGGCTTATTCAAACGCGTCCTACACGCATAAAGAATTCATGAGAGTTGTAACCCAACTCTGCCGCTCTGGCGACTGAAGGACAGTTCAATGGCCCATCTCATCTAGGGGTTAAGGTGTCTTGTGTTCCTACAACGAACACTTCAAAACACAAGCACATGCATGTCCAAAGTTCATGTAACCCTCTTTGTCTAAACACAATGGTCTGTTCTTGTCTTGGTCTTCATGTTGTGTACTGTTACCTGACCAGTAAGTGTAGAAAAACTCGCACACTACATACACTTTAAGGAAAACTCCTTAGGCAGAGATTAGACTTTATTCTTTATGTCTTTATTTTATCATGCTCTTAAAAAGAGCCTGACCATAAAGATGAAAGAAATATGTGACACAGTCTGATCGTTTTGGTCCGCATGTCGGCAACCAATCAAAATGTTCCGACTTTTCTTTTGAAACACGGAACTACGTTTCAACATTGTTGAGGATCACAACACAAACTCGCTAGTCGAGCCAAAATACTGCAACAACGCAATGGGTTGGGTGAGTAATCCCCACTGCTACCTAGTTAATCATAACACTAATTTACATTGTTAGCAGGCTCGCAAAACAAGCTGTGTTAGTTGACTAACAATCAATGTGTAATTGATTTTCAACAACATGGAAATGTATTCACATTTTTCGAAAGAAAAGTCCGATCATTACGGTTATTATCAGATCCCGACATGAGGACCAAAGCATTAGAACGTGTCACATGTGGACACACATAAAGAGGCCTATTGAGACTATTGAAGCTCTATTGAGACTGTTGAAGCTCTATTGAGACTCTTGAAGCTCTATTGAGACTGTTGAAGCTCTATTGAGACTCTTGAAGCTCTATTGAGACTCTTGAAGCTCTATTGAGACTCTTGAAGCTCTATTGAGTCTATTGAAGCTCTATTGAGACTGTTGAAGCTCTATTGAGACTCTTGAAGCTCTATTGAGACTCTTGAAGCTCTATTGAGTCTATTGAAGCTCTATTGAGACTGTTGAAGCTCTATTGAGACTCTTGAAGCTCTATTGAGTCTATTGAAGCTCTATTGAGACTGTTGAAGCTCTATTGAGACTGTTGACGCTCTATTGAGACTCTTGAAGCTCTATTGAGACTATTGAAGCTCTATTGAGACTCTTGAAGCTCTATTGAGACTATTGAAGCTCTATTGAGACTGTTGAAGCTCTATTGAGACTATTGAAGCTATATGGAGACTATTGAAGCTCTATTGAGACTGTTGAAGCTCTATTGAGACTCTTGAAGCTCTATTGAGACTGTTGAAACGTTACTGTGTGCAGGTTCTGAGGCCTTGGCAGGAGGGGGAGCAGGTGTGGTTGGGCTGGTCCCAGTCGGTGAAGGTCCGGGTCACCAGGGACCTCCTGATCAAACTGTTGTCTCACAAGGTCACCTTCCGGGTGTGGGACACCAAGGACAGGGTGTCTGTCAAAGCCCGGTACGACAGACCCAAAGTCTTCAGGCTTCCACAGGCCAAGAGTGGAGGAGAGGACTCGTCTAACCACGCGGGTAGGAAGGAACCCTGTTTTTTGAACCCTGCATGACACACTGTAGCCCGGACGGGAATAATCATTGTAATTAACGCCTGAAAAAGGTGACAAGGAGTAATGAATGTGATTCCACGAAAACTGAGATCATTGTTAATCAGATTTTTCTTCCCACCCCCCTACTATTCCTTTTGGCACGCAACGTGTTTTGGTTTCCTGTGTGTTCGTTGTGATCTCTGGGCTGTTTAGCGGGGAAGAGTGTGCTAATGAGTTTCTTGTGTGGAATCTCTGACGACAGGGGCTCCCCAAGACTCCGAGGCGGCGAGATCTGGTAATGATTCCTCACATCTGTGACTGTACACTGAGCTAGGCCGCGGCGGCGCTTGACTCTTATCTTCAGCAGATCAACAAACGTTGATTTCAGCTCATTTTCATTGTTGCAACTTCAATGCATTTATTTATTATTACCATTCTGTGGTGGCTGCGCTGCTTTCACTGCTTTAACCTACTGGCCCCCTCTTCTCAAATTGTATTCCTTTCTTTTGTTATTATGATGTATGTACGTATGTATACAATGTTTACAATTGTCTGTATGTATATAATGTTGACAATTCGTGAGCTTAGAATTGTCCGTTTAGGGCAGTTCAGAGATATTGAGCGTCAAAGTTTCTACATTCCATTATGTTTTGTGAGATGGAACCTTTGTATTTTATGAATTACTAACTACAAAATGTCAACATTTTAAAAATAACACCACACAGGCATTAATAAGCACCTACTGGATCAGATTATGTAAAAAACTCAATTTTGACGAAAAAATGGAGAACCTTATAATTCTAACGTCACATAATGTCATGGCATTAGCTAATGGGGATCCTAATAAACAAACAAACAAGCTAGCGTTATTTTTGAAAAGTCCCAATTGTCTGTTTCTTGAAACCTCCACGTTAAAGGCGGCGTTAGGACCATGGTCCAGAAGCTGAGGACCGTGTTTGAAAAGGAGAACCCGCGGGCCAGGTCGTCTAAGAGACGGAACACCTGGACAACACCGACGATGGACTTTAAGAAGTTCTCAGACCTGAACTGTGCGACAGGTGAGCGTTCCTCATTAGATTAGATTAGATTCAACTTTATTGTCATTGAGTACCATTATATAAAATATAATATTATTACCAGACAACAAAATTCAGTTTAGCATCTAACCAGAAGTAAAAAACAACAACTGTAAAACATGACAGTGATACTGATAGCGTAAAACCTATTCATTCACTTTTTCATTAGCCAAAGTTATGAGTGTGTGCAGGAAACACACACAACAGCATGTAAACATCAAGCTGCGGTAGCTACGCTGCCTAACCGCACGAGGTCACCTCAGATACTATGTAACTATGTAATAATGGCATATGTAAACATTAATAAATCCATCTTCTAACCGTCATGTCAACCAGCAGTGGAGCCCAGGTCCTCCACGGCGGAGGTGGCGGCCGGTGAGAAGGTGTCCTCCTCCTCCTCCTCCGCTGCCCTGAACGCAGGGTCACACGTCTCAGACCCGGCAGACCAGCCCGCCCACAGAAGGTTTGACATCTTTACTTATTTCTTTATTTAAAAGGGACAATGCACAGTCATTGACTCTCCCTGAATTAGCTGGGTAGCTAAATTACATCAGCAGTCCCTGGGCAGGTAAACCCACAGGGGAAATACAGCCTCAGATGTTATGAACAATTTAAAACAGAACTACAGGACATAGAAATATCACATGAAACACAACTACAGGAACTATTATCTCTTCACGAAGCCTCTCTAATCCTCCTAAAATATTGTGATCAATAATCTGATTCAATAAACCTCAACAGTGGTCTAATCTAACGAGAGCTGATAGAAGAAATACTGGTGAAATTGATATCTAATAATTTTTTACAAATATTATAATAAAGCTCCATAATGTGTGTGACATTTGACTCCGTCAGCGGAGTAGAGCAGGATCTGCAGGCGGTGGACCCAAAGAGCACCTCCAGGCCTGAGGCCCCCCAGGACCAGGAGAAGGAGGCCACCTCCTCAAAGCCCACGCAGAAGAGATCAGCCCTGGACCTGGCCTCAAAAGCACCCAAGTCCCCGAGCAGAACAGCCATCCGTACGTGACGTACCTCACCTTTTACCTCCCCTGGAGCAATTAGGGGTTAAGTGCCTTGCTCAAGGGCACATGCAAGCTCCCTCCTGAGGCGGGGATCGAACCAGCGACCTTCCGATTGCTAGCCAGCCTCTCTAACCTCTAGGCTACCACCGCCCCCCCCCCCCTTAGAATAAGTGCTATTGTGAAAAACAAAAGCTGTCAATATCAGTTGTTATTGGTCTACACTAGCCAAGATATCTGGTAGTTTTTGTTCCACAGTGACAACAGTGTTGTCGTTCCACCACCTAAAAACAGCTCATCCTAATTACACCATCAACATCTAGGTGTAATTGCAGTATACAGAGTAGATTGTCCTACAAAGACACTTAGATTTAGATTTAGTAATCATCAATTAATAAGACCCCTATACTTTCTTTTATTTCTTTTTTGTTTCTTTTTATTATTACTACTCAATCTTTTCAGTTTGTAAAGCGTCTTTGAGTGTCTAGAAAAGCGCTATATAAGTCTAATGTATTATTATTATTCTCCTCTGTCCTCAGCTCCTGTGAGGAGCCCCTCTGTGAAAGACAAGTTGGTCGTACCGCGGAAGAAACCCTCCCAGAGAACCCAGGAGAACGCTGCTCAAACGGACAACGTCAGGAAGAGCGGCATCGCCTCCGTGGAGCTCAGCCTCATCTACCTACTGGCAGGTCAGACGGTCAACAGGCAGAAAGCAACGCCTGTCTACTCTTTCTTTATTGTTTATTTATGGGTTTTCAGTTTTACAACACAAACACACAGGTACATCACATACTGTACATCAGTGGAGGCTCCTCCATAGAGGTGGAGGAGGCCTGGCCTCCCCAATAATTTGAGAGAAGAGAGAGAGATTTAAAAAAGCAATAATTATATTTATTTTATTTATTTAACATATTATATTATATTAATATTATTTCCGTTTTGTTCATAAATCTGAATTTTTCCATGGCTAAAACCCAATATTGCAATTGTAAAGCACCTACAGGCCAGAATCCCTATCCGTTTCTATTGAAGGAGGCCAGGCCTCCTGTCGGAAAGTCCAGGCCTCCTGTCGGAAAGTGGTTTCTCATAGAAGTCAATGTAATGCAATTTTTTTCATGGCAATATGTGATTGGCCAAATCACTGAAAATGGGTGGGCACAGGAGGCCTGGCCTCACCATGCATTGAGTCCAGGGCTGAAAGATTGACATTTTGTTCGTCCAATGAATCACATGAAAATAATAGCTCATTTGGCCAAATACTTTTGCTTAAAATGACCTCGGAAGTCGGCGAGATTCTGGCGCGATTTATACATCGAATAGGTAGACAACATTTAGGATTTATTGAACAGTTTTATTTTTAATATGAATAATTAATAATTGTATGTAGTATGTTGCATTCCACGTGTAGTACCTTTTTCCGCCACACGCGTGCTGTTCTGCAGGATAAATATTAGAAATGGATGAAGTATTGTTCTGAATTGTATGTTGTGTGTCTGATTGACATAGTGTTTGAGTGCTTTTGACATGTCATTGATTGTATGTAGTATGTTGTGGTGAATGTTGTGAGCCTGAGCATAAGGGACAATAGCTGCTGCAGGCGGACCAGAGATTCATGCCAATTGTTTTGTTTATTTGATGACCCATTGTGCAGGCAATAACAGCTGCTTCATCCACCATCCTGAGAGTGTCCCAATCCCTTCAGTACCGCCAAACACAAATTAATAATTTTTAACAAAGACAGATAAGAAGAACAGGGAACATTTCATCGCGAGTGAAGCGAGCAAGCGGAAATAAAATTGGCCTCCTCAATTCTGGAAGTCACCAGCCTCCACTGCTGTACATACCAACAACAAAAAATAAGCAAATAATAAAAATAATGATAGAAGAAGGAGAAGGAGAAGGAGAAGGAGGAGGAGGAGGAGGAGGAGAAGAAGAAGAAGAAGAAGAAGAAGAAGAAGAAGAGGAAGTAGAACAACAACAACAATATATTATTAAAATAGTAGTTAGGTCAAGGTCAGATAGACGCCAGTCTACTCTAAAAGAATATCAAAAACAAAACCCCCTCTACCCTCATATGTGTCATCCTTTCCATTTATTTCTCACACAACCTGTATGTGAACCCAATTAATTTTGCACCGATGACGGTGATTAGTGCGGTCGGTCGGCGTAGTAGAAATATCAGTCGTCATTATGGATTTGAGCTATTGCTTTTGGCCCCCGGCCGTACACTTGTGATACACGACAGTTGTTGATGTTTCTGTATTTCTGGGGGGTACAGATCCAGATCCAGTACTGTACTGCTTCCTATCGTGTTTGCTTTAGGGGTGTAACTATTTCGGGGCTACATGAGACTTTGATGGTGCCCTGGAGGGGCCGGGCTGCGGAGGCCTCTAATTGGCTGGTTGTGTACGGCACCGGCATGAGCCAGTCGACTGCTCCATTAGCGTTTGATGTGTCCCACTCGCAGCCACAGTGGGAGACCTTGATGAAAGCCTTGGCTAAGGGAAATTCTTGGTTCTCTCGCTTCCATAAACTGGAGCCAGACAAATCACACATAGCTATTTTGTTGCTGGAAACAAACATTCCAGGGTTGGGACCTAGACTATTACTCAATCCTGTCATTATTCTGACCGTGCGTTACTTGGTCCATGTGGATGACACATACTGCTAGTCTCGGAGATGCTGTCGACGTTATCGTTCAAATGCAAGAAATGATGATGTGTCTGTTGTTGAATGTATGAATAGAAAGTTATCCCACAAATAAAGGTGTGGGAACCCCTTTTAACAGGGTTCCCACACCTTCTGAAACGTCACATTCAAGCACTTTTCAAGGACTTTCAAGACTCAATTCCCTCAAATTCAAGGACTCAACACGGCATAGTTTGAGACAGATCTAGATGAGGATTTATATAATAGGAACTATCCGCTCACAGACAACAATTAAAAAGAGAGGCTTTTGAATGTAGAGGTCTCTATAATTACGTAAAACATTTTTTTGAATGTATATATTTTTTTAGAGAGAGAAAGAGAAAGAGAGAGAGGGAGAGAGAGAGAGAGGGGAATTCAAGCACTTTCAATGACCCATGTCTATTTTCGAAAACGTTTAAGGCCTTGATTTGTTTTTAAAACCCTGTTTCAAGGAGGCCTTAGGGCTTTTTTTTTTTGCTTTGTTGTTTTTTATGAATGTTCCAATGTTACTGTGTCAGTTGGTTACCGTTAGGATGTTGAGTTGATTACTGTACATACCTGTTGCCTACCTCACCCCCCCCCCCTCACCCATTTTTACATTTTTGGCATTTAGCAGACGCCTTATTCCAAAGCGACTTACAATCAATACATTTGAATACTAAGCATGTGAATCAGCAGTCCACCATTCGTTGCATGAAGAGTACTCTAGCTCGGGCCCGGGGCCACTGATAGAAGGAAAAACCTTTTATTATCGCCTTCTCCTAAAACTTTTTTTATTTTTTTATTTGTTTATATTACTGGAGAAACTGAGAAACAGTACAAGGGGGGCAATAGAAGTTCTTAGGGACACAGTAGAGGGGAAAGCGGGTGTCTTTAGGAGACGTAGTGGTGAGGGTCAGAAGATGTCTCAGGAGGAGCAGTTAAGATGTAACCTGAAGAGATGGGTCTTCAGTCTACGACGGAAGATGGGTAGTGACTCTGCCGTTCTGACAGTCGTGGGGAGCTCATTCCACCAGCGGGGAGCCTGTGTTGTGAAGAGACGTGATCGGGCAGCCCGACTGCTGTGTAGAGGAGGTGGGGCCAGTCGGCCAGCCGAGGTGGAGGAGCGGAGTGAGCGGGCAGGGGTTTGGGGGGTTACCATTTCCTTCAGGTAGGCAGGGGCTGTCCCTTTAGCTGCCTGGTATGCAAGCACCAGGGTCACCCCTACCATTTCCTTCAGGTAGGCAGGGGCTGTCTCTTTAGCTGCCTGGTATGCAAGCACCAGGGTCACCCCTACCCCCCCCCCTCACCCCTAGCTCACCCCCCCCTCACCCCTACCCCCCCCCCCCTTACCCTCACCCCTTTCCAACAAGGACCACAATGGAAATAAGCAGTTCAGCTTGATAGTTTTAGAACTGAAATGATGATATGTATGAACCTGCTTCAGATGCATTGTTATTTTTGTATTTTTTTAATTGTCTAATAAAATCAATCAATTATATTTTGTATAGTTCTGTTTTTTCCTTTTTTTCAAATGATTTTTCTTTTAATGATTTTACTTTAATTTTACTTCACTATTATTATTTTGTCCCCCCATAACAGACAAAAAAAAAAGACAATAGTCACAGTCACTTAACCTGCCACCCGTCTCTCTCCCCTCCCCTCCCCACCCCAATCCCCCCCGGTTCTGGTTCTTCCTGTGACTACATTAGGAGACCGGTCGCTGACCAACTGCCTGGTGGCCTGCACGGAGGGGTACGAGGGCTTGTGCAACATCACCATAAACAAGCCGCTGATGTCCAAGGAGCTGAGAGCTGAGCTGAACCCCCTGGTCATCACCCTGCTGTCTGCCTCGTCCCTGCCCTCCTCCCCCGTCCCCCTCCACGTGCTGAAGGTACCAACATGACTCGCTGTCACCTAGAGCAGACATGTATTATTATATCAGTATTTCTTTAGGTCAATAGTTGTCTGACTATTTGGTGATGTAGGACAGCCACCTGGTTCATACCTCAGCAAATCTGAAGAGGAAAAGGGTGATCATTCTCAAGTTATGGGCTTTTTTGTCACCTTCCCCATATTCGGCCTGGTCTAATTTGGCTCTTTTTCAGGGATTGGGGTAGCTCTAAAGAACAACCCAAAAAAATATTTTCCCCCAAAATAACATTTGACAACAATACATTTCATTAATGGGAGACCCTGAAGATAAGAAAAATCATTGTTGTCATTTGTTCTACTTCGGGTATCTCGAAAACTAAAGCCTTTTTTGAGGACTTGCTGCTAGACTATTAATCCCCTGAGGGAAATTCACTGAACACATCCAGATGTTACTGATGTTTACAATACTACCTCTGCACATACTGTATATTACATAGTCACCTATCATTACCTCTTGTTCTATTTATATCATGCCCTTATGTCACTATTTGCACTTCTGGTTAGATGCTAAACTGCATTCCGTTGTCTAGTACTTTGCAGTACTCTGCAATGACAATAAAGTTGAATCTAATCTAATCTATAACTACTGTGCCAACTATCTTTTTTCACTCACTTATCGTTTTTTTTCTTCTGTCATCTGAATTGTTCCTAATGGACCATGGATTGTGAGCATGCTGCACACTTCCAGTGCGTGAGTTTAGAATGATAAGGTTCTATCTCCGTTTAGGGCAGTTCAGAGATATTGAGCGTCAAAGTTTTTACATTCCATTATGTTTTGTGAGATGGAACCTTTGTATTTTATTAATTACTAACTAAAACATTTAAACATTTTTAAAATAACACCACACAGGCATTAATAAACACCTAATGGATCAGATTATGTAAAAAACTCAATTTTGACCAAAAATGGAGATAGAACCTTATCTAGTGAGTAGAAAAGACACAAAGCTCTGTAAACATTCTCATACTTCTCTTTCTCTCCTCAGGAGAAATGCCTGCCGGTCTATTGCCAGTATAGGTTCCACAACATGAACGTGCACCGGACCAAAGGCCAGGAGCACGGCCCCGACGTGGACTTCAAGGACGTCAACGTGATCCTGACGGGCCTGCTGAGCCCCACGGAGCTGGTGGAGTTCCTCAGCGGCCCCCCGCTGGAGATCGAGGTCCACGACCGGGACCGGAGGACGGAGAGACCGCCCACCTGCCCCGCCGTGTTCGGCACCGAGCCCGACGACGACAGACTGAGCAGCACGACCCACGACCCCTTCAGGGAGAAGGGGAAACAGAAGTACGACCCCTGCGGCGTGGCTAAGCTAAACCTCTCCGAGCTGCTACGCGGGCAGAAGAGTTTGAAAGTGAACTTGCCGATAAGATGTTCCCCCACGCCTCAGCAGCTGTCGGGGAGCGAGCGGGAGAGGAAGATGAAGACGACGGCCGTGCCGGCGGGGGAAGCCGACCGAGACCGACCCGTCAAACAGCCGCTGCTCATGGGACACTACCTAGAAGCCGACTCGCAACTGAAGGTGCAGATCGAGCTAGCGTGTCCTCTCAACGCGGAGGTGGCGCCAGACTGTCCGTTCGGCCGCATCGTCTACCTCTTCCACCACGACAACGTCTCGGCGGCGACCAAACTGAGGTCGGAGATTTTGAGAATCAACGCGGAGGCTCTCCGGCTCGATTCCCACGGCCACGCGGCGGAAACGACCGAGAGGATCCTGACCTGCTTCGAAATGAGCGCCGAGGAGAGGCAGAACGGTGACCTGGATATCGTCACAGGGTTCCACGTGCTAGACAGACAGACGCACCTTTTTGTTCTGGAAGGGCTGAAGCACACAGCCATCAAACGACTCTGGGAAACAGTCCCCATAAAGTAAGCTATGAAGACTTCTCTCTTCTCTTTGCTCTGTTGTAACGTTAAGTGTTTTCAGCTGGAATGTTTGAGGTCAAATTCCTTCTTAGAGAACTTGGGGAGTTGATTTGATGTCTTGCAGGCTGACCGGGAGGGAGGAGGAGCAGGTGATGATTCTTTACAACTCGGGCCTGAGCTTCTCAAAGCGTTTATACGACACGCTGGACGTCAGCCTGAGTCCCATCCACCTCCACGAGCCCCTGGGGACCATCATGAGAGAGCCTCTGGTGTATGTCAGAGACATGGTCCCCTACACCTGCTTCCAGGCCCTGTCACGGTACTATCCTGTTAGCCTTGTTCATCTGCATTTACATGTTTGGCATTTAGCAGACGCCTTATTCCAAAGCAATTGTTTCTTAATGTATTATTGATACATTATTTTTTTATTTTTTTCCTGAATGGGGCAGTCCCACTCATATTTTTCCTTTTATTGACAGACACAGTAGAGATTTAGACAGGAAGGATGGGTGAGAGAGAGAGGAGGGATGACATGCAGGACATGTCCACGGCTGGAACCGGGAACCCTGCGGTTACGTGTTCAGCGTTTAACCCACTACGCCACCTAAGCGCCCCACAATTGATACATTTCACTAAGCAATTAATCATCAATCCACCAGTCGTAGCAGGAAGAGTTAATCTAGCTCAGGCCAAGGGCCATTGGCATTTGTCGTGATAGTTATGGTTACAATGAGTTCAACTCTGTTGACCTGCTTACATGATTCTGTAAATATCCTGTACATTTATCAAGACATCTTGTCAGACTTTAGTCTACAATAGGGTTGTGGGCGATCGGACGATTACAATGGGGATCACAGACGGTCCAAAACTATCGCTGACCGAGATATGATCTTTTTGGGGCCTCTTAAAATGTGAATAAATGCCCTTTTATGGTGCATGTAAGAGTTTAAGGGCATTTAAGGGACCTTGTCAGTCCTCTGTTTGCTCCTCTTCCAGAGCTGTTACGTATAGCCTGTTTCAGCAGGCTGACATTCGGAATCTAACCGGCGTTTCATTGTTAGGAGACCCACAAAGGCATTACTAGTCAACTGCAGAGTGCGGGGAGGTCTTGTGAAACAGGTCTCGTGAGGCAGATCTCCTTTAATGTCTGGCCGCTGCTGTTGCCTTTTAAGACCGTCAGCAGGCTGTGTCATGAGCCGTTAAACAGGAGAGGCGATGAGGCGTCGCTAGGCTAGGCTAGGCTAATCCTTCCATCGGGTGGAAGACTCCGCTCACACTGTTCACTGTGTCAGATATCACGTTGATGCTATGTTATTGTAGCATACTTGTAGAGCCTACCTGAGGGGCCTATAATAATAATAATAATAATAATAATAATAATAATAATAATAATAATAATAATCATATTGCAGCTACAGGCTAACGCACATATCTATGAAAAGTCATGAAAGGAGGGTCCTGAAATATGATCGAGTGCAAAGATATAACATTCTTCTTTACTCACAGGGGTCAAAATGACCCCTCATGGCTGTTCTTTAGAGTCACGTTAGGTTGACTGTCCGGCGTGTTCTAGGTTACACCAACTCTGCCAGCTGAGGAAGCTGCAGGACGTAGTGCAGTACGACCTGTTCCCCTCCGCAGAGATGGTCCTCAGCATGAGCAGGAAGTTTGGAGCGGTGCCTCCTGGGAAACGGGAGCAGAGGACGCTGGGAAACAGCCAGGACGAGACCGAAGCGTCGTCACCTCCTCCGCAGGCCTCTGAGAGGACGGCCCACAGGCCTCTGGACACCTTCAACAGGGAGTACGTGGAGTGGAAGCAACACGCGGCCAACCAGCTGCTGCACAAGCAGAGCAAAGACTTCATACAGGTACTGGTTTAGATTAGATTAGATCAGATTAGATTAGATTATTCAACTTTATTGTCAGTGCAGAGTACAAGTACAATACAACCATTGGTGTGTGAACGTGTGTGTGAATGGGTGAATGAGAGGCTGTTGTAAAGCGCTTTGGAATAAGGAGCTACTGTATATAAGTCAGTCCATTGGCAAATAGTGATATAAGTGCATGATATAAATAACAAGAATGGTAGTGATAGGTGACTGATGTAATATACAGTATGTGCAGTATTGTAAACATCAGTAGCCTATAGTTCAGAGGTATGTACAGTTATGGGCTTTTAACTCTGATTATGAATTAGGTAGTGATTGAATCTCCTTAAAGCTAAACCGTATGTCGTACGTCAATCATCCCATCACAGGCCAATATTGAAGAGGTGCTGCAAGCCAGCCTCCAGCTACAGAGGCCAGGGCGTGGCGTGGTGGTGGCTCACATGGCTGAGGGTAGCCCCGCCCACAACTACAGCATCCAGACGCTGAACTCCACAGAGCAGGCCAGGGAGCTGCTGCGACACCAGATGGCCAAGGTACGCACCGCTTTGTACATTCACATGTTTGGCGTTTAGCAGACGCCTTATTCCAAAGCGACTTACAATCGATACATTTGACTAAGCAAGTGAATCATCTATCCACCAGTCGTAGCAGGAAGAATAATCTAGCTCAGGCCCGGGGCCATTGGCAGTCGCCGTGATAGAAGACCAGGGGCGGCAAATATGGCTGACCCTGTGCCTAGAGCAAAAATACCAAATTCCAACAGGTGATTGACAAGTTGATTACATGCAAATAAAACATTCTCCTTCTTCTTCTTTTACTTCTTCTCCTCCTCCTTCCTCTTCTCCCTTCTCATGCAAATAAAACATTCTCCTTCTTCTTCTTCTTTTACTTCTTCTCCTCCTCCTTCCTCTTCTCCCTTCTCCTCCTCCTCCTCCTCCCTCCTCCCTCCTCCCTCCTCCCTCCTCCCTCCTCCCTCCTCCTCCTCCTCTCCCTCCCCCTCCTCTCCCTCCTCTCCTCCTCCCCCTCAGGACCCGGGCCGGAGGTTCACCTACAGCCAGCAGCACCAGTGGGCCTCTGTGGACCCCCGGGACGTGGGGTCAGAGCGCAGGGCCTCCCAGGCCCGGTCCAGGTCCGCCTGGCGTACCAACGCCGGCTTCACCTGCCCGGGGTTCAGGAGCAGCGCCGAGTGCAACGAACACCCCAGGCAGCCGGACGAGGCCCGCGCGGAGGAGCTGAGGAAGGTGATGATGTCACCGTCAGGAGCCCAGAGACCGACCAGTCGACCACCACCACCAGAGTCGGGTTACGGGTTTCTAAGCCCCCAGAGAGAGCAGGGGTTTATGGGCATTCCTCCTCGGCATTCCTGGGCGAAGGGGATTGGGTTTTAACGATGTTTTCCTACGGGGTCGTCTTCCCTCTAGGATCTGCCAGGCACGGGTGCAGGTATAGGGTAGCGGGTCATGTGACACGCCACTAACGCCGCTAATGCTGATTGATTCACGGCCGCAGCATGTTAGCCTTGGCAGGGCGCTGCCTCGTTACATTTTGTCGCACAGATTATTTATCGCTCCCCTGGCGGTTACGGCGGGCGAACCTTTAAAACGATTACGCGGGATGGTTGTAGAAGTGTCTGGTCGTTCGCCAGCGTCGATGGAAATGCAGCTCACAAAGGTAGTCTTTTTTGTATGAAGAAGGCAAACACATCTATAAAGTATAGCAAACATCTTAGACATGATAATAACAATAATAATAATTCATTGTATTTATATAGCGCTTTTCCGGGGCTCAAAGACTCTGACATAAAAGTCAAAACAAGACAAGACACACTTTGAAAAAAGTAGCATGCATTCCATACTGCGTAACACAACACACGTCATGTTATTTATTACTTATGTGTCATCATACCTAAAACTTTGTGTACTATTATGATTATAATTTATTAATCTTTATTGCCATTTAATGTTTTCCCATGCACCACTAGCAGTGTTTCCCTGACTGTTTAGATTCCTGTCAGTAAATACACACAGCGTGTTGACATTGCGTTTCCTGTCCCTCCTGTCCCCCCCCAGCCCTGGAGAGAGAACATCCTGCATGGCAACACGCTGAGGCCCACCTTGACGCGGGACGCATGGCCCTGGGCCCAGCGCTGCCAGGACTTTGAGCTCTACACCAAGCCCCCCCCTACCATCAGCCCTGTCCCCCCCGCCACCATCCACCTGGCCGGTACAGACGACAACATCAACATCCACCATGTTTACTCTGACGGGACTGTGCTCCCTGATATCAACCACCCCTTCAAAAAAACTACAAGGACAACAATGGGTTACAACAATAACAATGGGTTATAGGATATAACCCGTTGTTATTGTTGTAACCCATTGTTGTCCTTGTAGTTTTTTTTTTAACCTAGTAGTAGAAATAGTACGGTGTCCTGGGGTGTATTCCATCAACGTCGCTAATAGAAAATCCAGGCTTATTTTGGATAAGACTCACGAGACCTATACAAATAAGCCTGGATTTTCCTTTAACAAAATTGATGGAATATAGTTTTGGACGACAACTTCAGTTGTTTAAAAAAGGCTTTTTTCCTCAGCTTTGAGATCTCAGGGCAACATTCAAATGTCGTCTTCAACTTTTTTTCCCGATTTCTGTTTCCTCTCAGGAGACAGGCTCCAGCAGGAGCAGCAGCAGACGGCCTGCGCCCAGTACCACCGCTGGCTGGGGAAGGTCCTCCCCGCTGCCGACGGAGCCCCGGGGGGAGGCCCCGTCCCTGGGTTCAGCTGCCACATGGGGGGGGCCGACCCAGGGAAGCTCCAGGACATGCTGAAGGACCAGCCCAGGAAGTTCTCCCTCAGGACACCAGGACTGGCTCTGAAGGTAGGACACCAGGACTGACTCTGAAGGTAGGACACCTGGACTGGCCCTGGAGGTAGGACACCAGGACTGGCCCTGGAGGTAGGACACCAGGACTGGCAATGGAGGTAGGACACCAGGACTGGCTCTGGAGGTAGGGCTCACAGCCCCAGGCCCTGAAGGTAGGGCTCACAGCCCACAGCTACTCATGGCTTCCATTCAGTGAGATACACCCCCCCCCCCGTTGTGGTAAATGTCCTACTTTCGTTGACATGAAAGACTACACGTGACATTTGGAAATAAAGAACGTGCCTAACATTTGATCTAGATCAGGGGGGTATTCCGTCAATGTCGCTAAAGGACAACGCAGGCTTATTTTGATGAATCCCACAAGATTTATAAAAAAGAATATTGAGAAAAATTATCAAAAATAAGCCTGGCTCTTCCTTTAGCGACATTGATGGAATACCCCCCTGGACATCCCAAAACCGTCAAATCTCACATTGGAACAGACACATTCACTCGTACACATAGAATAAATCAATCTGACTCAACAACGAACAAGCTCCTTCTGAGAGGGTTGTGTTAACGTGTGTGTGTGTGTGTGTGTGTTAACGTGTGTGTGTGTGTGTGTTAACGTGTGTGTGTGTGTGTGTGTGTGTGTTTCGTTGCGTTTGTCTCAGCCGATCCCGGTGCTGGCGGTGGTCCAGCGCCCCCTGCAGGCGTCCGGCCCAGACCACCAGACCAGGAGAGAGCCCGCCATCTCGTTCGCGCCGGGCCCGTTCCAGAACCACAGCCTCAGCTGGGACCACAACACCATCCCCCGGCACGACTCCCAATACCACAAGTTCCACTTCACGTGAGTTTTGGGTTTTATAACATTTATTTTTCCCAAAAAAGACGAAGAAGAAGTTCAGAACAGAAGATACTAGAAGAAAAGAAAAGCAAGACGCTACAGAAGAAGGGAAAACGGACGGTCATATTAGATTAGAATAGAATCCTATTTTATGTATGATGTTATGATGTGACACGTTGTAATGCTTTGGTCCTCATGTCGACAACCAATCGAAATGTTCAGACTTTTCTTTTGAAACACGGCAAACTACGTTTCAACGTTGTTGAGAATCACGACACAAACTCGCTAGTCGAGTCAAAATACTGCAACAACGCAATGGATCGGGTGAGTAATCCCCACTGCTACCTAGTTAACTATAACACTACTTTCCATTGTTAGCAGGCTCACAAAACAAGCTGTGTTAGTTGACTAGCGACGTGTCATTGATTTTCAACAACGTGGAAATGTATTCTCATTTCCCGAAAGAAAAGTCTGATCGTTAGATCGGATCCCGACATGAGGACCAAAGCGTTAGAACGTGACACAGATGTGTGTCGTCCTCTACAGGGAGGTCTGGAGGCCCCGTTCATTCCAGTACAAGCGGGTCGCCGCTCCGCTGACGGAGGACGAGAGGCGCGGTCACGTCTTCCAGAAACCTCCCGCCAACGACCGCACGCTCGCTAGGTCTGTCCCTCCGCAGCAGCCAGCCAGGAACATCGTAGAGACCCAAACCTACAAAGACGTCACCCTGCACGTCCACTGAGAAAAATAAAAGCTCTCCCCTAAATGAATGTCATACTGGAAGTCGTCAAGGCTTGTGTGCAAATCACCCTACAGGGCTATTATGGATAAGAAGCACTTTGGATAACAACTTAAATGAAATCCGTAAAATTTAATGGGAATAAGATGCCCTATTATATCCTACACAACCTCTGTTATTAATTACAACCGTCGAAGTACCACCGTCAATAAAAATAAATCTCTTCATATTTCCGTTAATCATGGATGTAACACATGGGTATGTACATAAATTAACATCAAACCAGTGGTGCTTCAGAACTGTTAGTGCACAAAACAATCGAGGCAGAACTGTCATGGATGGAACTTCGGGGTGCGAAACTGGGGGGTCCCCCATACACATACACCGCCCAATCAGAACCCAGGAGACCAACTGTCTGCCCCCCCCCTCCCCCCCGGGCCACCGGGGACAGCTCAGAATGTTCTGTCGAGCGGGTGAGAGCAGATATATGCCCTGTTGGCGAGGACGTCGTTGGCGATCTTTTTGATGTTGGCGTCATTGTTTTCGGGAGAATCTGGAAGGAATAGAAGCTCATTTACAGACCAGCTGAATTTATGTATCGAATTAAAACCCATACAGATAATTTCCCCTGTTTGAGATTCCAGTTAATTAAAAAAAAAAACGAGTTGGTACAATGTGGAAATCACACGCTAACGTAGGGGGGGGGGGGATGTTACTGGTAGGGGTTTGGAAGGTCAAGGGGAAATTCTGCAACACATGCAAGTCTTTTGTACTGAAAGGCAATAAAAATGCACTGGGCTGTTCCCAATTAGCGTTGCTGTGTTGTACTTACTTTTTTGTAGCTGAGTCATCAAGTAATTGTTTTTGAAATAAGCTTCCAAGCAGAATGTGTTTGTAAGCAGCACCTGGAAAACAGGAGAACACGCCCTTTCACTTACTTCATAAAGGTGTTTACTAGTAGAGGTATGTACTGTTATGTACGAGAGAGACTAAACAATTCCGTTTTTTCCGTTATTTTATTTTTTTTTCAAGAACTACCGAACAACAATAACAGCAACAGCGAGAACCAATAAACTTCAAGATGAATTATAAACATAAAACATAAGCAGAACGGCAACAATTTGTTAGATTCCACGTCCATTCAGTCATCACTATGTATACTGAACACATGCGGAACGCTTGACATGAAGTTACCCTTTGTAAAAATATGTTTGTAGATGATTGATAGATTAGATTTATTGTCCCCAGGGGGGAATTCATTTTCACACCACTGTACAGTTGTACATATATACATACAACACCGTATAACACAGACAACAACAGACAGTACTACACGACAGATACACAAGTACACACACTCAGCGTGGTCTGTTATTTAGGGCAACAATGGCTGCGGGGATCAGGCTTTTGCCAAAGCGAGCCCTTTTGCACCGTAGCATTCTGTACCTACGCCCGGATGGCAGTGGGGCGAGGTACAGATACAGAGGTATAATCAGTTAATAAATTATTATAACCAGTTTATTATTCAATTACAAACAGATAACAATAATTTAGGTGTTCGTAATTCACTTAATGCTTGTGACCAGGAGCCAGTTAGTAGTGCATTTATAACTAGTTAGTAGTGCATTTATAACTAGTTAGTAGTGCATTTATAACTAGTTAGTAGTGTATTTATAACTAGTTAGTAGTGCATTTATAACTAGTTAGTAGTGCATTTATAACTAGTTAGCAGTGCATTTATAACTAGCTGCTGGTTCCAAGCACCAAGTGAGCATCAAACAATGTAAACTAAATGTTATAATAGTTTCTAAATGGTTTATAATTGAATAATATAAAGTATTTATTAACTTGTCCTGATTAATGAACCATGTATAAACCCTTTAGAAAGGGGTACCTTGTTGTCGAGTGTTTCCATTGGAGGTATGTGAGATAGAACCAGTCCCAGAGTAAAATCAGCAGTGGACAATAAAACAAGTGCACATGACAACAACCCCACCGGGCAGAAACACAACACAACACAATACAATAAATAAATCAAGAATGTTTGCATGATACGCCCGGAACATTTCTCAAAAACAATTTCCTGCCATCTCACTCACATCCTCGGAAAAATACAACTATTTCCACAATAAAGAGCAGAACGGAGACTGCAGGTCGTCCAGTGTGAGTCCAGCTACACTTCCTCCAGAGACACTGTTCACGAGGCACGCCTGCTGTATCCTGCCTCTAGTCTAGAGGCCCTCTGCCAGACACCAGCCATGCTACCACCTCTAGTCTAGAGGCCCTCCGCTGCCAGACACCAGCCATGCTACCACCTCTAGTCTAGAGGCCTCCGCTGCCAGACACCAGCCATGCTACCACCTCTAGTCTAGGGTCCCTCCGCTACCAGACACCAGCCATGCTACCACCTCTAGTCTAGAGGCCTCTGCTGCCAGACACCAGCCATGCTACCACCTCTAGTCTAGAGGCCTCCGCTGCCAGACACCAGCCATGCTACCACCTCTAGTCTAGGGTCCCTCCGCTACCAGACACCAGCCATGCTACCACCTCTAGTCTAGAGGCCCTCAGCCAGACACCAGCCATGCTACCACCTCTAGTCTAGAGGCCTCTGCTGCCAGACACCAGCCATGCTACCACCTCTAGTCTAGAGGCCCTCCGCTGCCAGACACCAGCCATGCTACCACCTCTAGTCTAGAGGCCCTCAGCTACCAGACACCAGCCATGCTACCACCTCTAGTCTAGAGACCCTCAGCTACCAGACACCAGCCATGCTACCACCTCTAGTCTAGAGGCCTCCGCTGCCAGACACCAGCCATGCTACCACCTCTAGTCTAGAGGCCTCCACTGCCAGACACCAGCCATGCTACCACCTCTAGTCTAGAGACCCTCAGCTACCAGCCATGCTACCACCTCTAGTCTAGAGGCCCTCAGCTACCAGACACCAGCCATGCTACCACCTCTAGTCTAGAGGCCCTCAGCTACCAGACACCAGCCATGCTACCACCTCTAGTCTAGAGGCCCTGTGTGTGTGTGTCCTGGTGTGGTATTAGTACAGTGTGTGTGTGTGTCCTGGTATGGTGTTAGTACAGTGTGTGTGTGTGTGTGTCCTGGTATGATGTTAGTACAGTGTGTGTGTGTGTGTGTGTGTGTGTGTGTGTGTGTGTGTCCTGGTATGATGTTAGTACAGTGTGTGTGTGTGTGTGTGTCCTGGTACGGTGTCCAGAGGCGGCCATTACAAGCGTAGTGTGAGTCAGTGAGGTCCAGTGAGGTTCAGTGTGGTGTGGCGTTAGCAGTGTGGTGTTAGCGTTAGCGTACCTCGTGGTCGCGGTGCAGTGAGGTGTTAGCGGTGTTAGCGTTAGCGTACCTCATGGTCGTGGTTCCTCAGGCCGATGTTGATGCTCCGGCTGGCGCGGGACAGCACGGCCGTCATGGCGTACATGTTGATGAGCACGTCTGCCACCCGCTTCAGGATCAGCTGCTCGTCCACGATCGTCTGGGGACACGAGGAGGAGGAGGAGGAGGAGGAGGACAGCTCTCGTTACACACTTAAACGCTCATGACCAACGCTGGATCCCCCCCCGCGGTCGTACACCACTTCAAAACCATCGCCGACATTCGCCTGTCACGTCTAATTAGTCTGATACATCTCTGTGACATGTGGAACCCCTCTCACGGACCGATTATAACGTGAGTTACCAGGAAACATCTTCTTTTAAGTCTAAAAGAGAGAGAGAGAGGGGGAGAGGGGGGGGAGAGAGACAGAGAGAGAGAGAGAGGGAGCGAGAGAGAGAGAAAGGGAGAGAGAGAGAGAGAGAAAGAGTATAGACAGACAGTGAGAGAGAGACAGAGACAGAGAGGGAGAGGGAGAGAGAGACAGAGAGAGACAGAGACAGAGACAGAGAGGGAGAGGGAGAGAGAGAGAGAGAGAGACAGAGAGAGACAGAGAGAGACAGAGAGAGGGAGAGAGAGAGACAGAGAGGGAGAGGCAGAGAGACAGACAGAGACAGAGAGAGACAGAGAGAGAGAGAGACAGTGAGAGAGAGAGAGAGAGGATAGACAGAGAGGGAGAGAGACAGAGAGAGAGAGAGAGACAGAGAGGGAGAGACAGAGAGAGAGAGGGAGAGACAGAGAGAGAGAGGGAGAGAGAGACAGAGACAGAGAGAGAGAGACAGAGGGAGAGAGAGAGAGAGAAAGAGGATAGACAGACAGTGAGAGAGAGAGGAGAGGAGACAGACAGAGAGAGACATGTGGAGCCCCTCTCACGGGCCAATTATAACGTGAGTTACCAGTAAACATCTTCTTTTAAGTCTAAGATGGGATGTCCGTTTGATTAACACTTCTGATGAAAGCTTTTCCCTCCAAAAAAAGACAAAAGCTCTTCACATGAAACGGATACGAACATGTCGGTTGAGGTTGAGTCACACAAGAGGGGGAAACAAGGATTCCGAAATGTGAAAAAGCGTTTCCAAAGCGGTTTATGGTCGCTCTGATTACAACAGCACGGAACCTCCTAGAAGCAAGCCAGTCTCGGGGAACAACGGGCCTTACCTAGGGCCAGCTGTCTAGCAGATGAACATTACCTCAGCTCGGCAGGAAGAGAGGGAGTTGAGAATAGGTCCCCGCTGTACTAAAGAGGCCCATGCTAATTGCCGTTGCAGTAACTATAGAAACAAGCGGTCGGTTACATTAAAGACATATTTAACCGACGGTCGAACGCGCCCCGTGGAATTCCAGTAACGTTCACGTGGGAGTTGAGATTGATCTATTTACATTCTTTTCGTTTGTTCGTTCAACGGTTTTTACTGGTTTTTCAAATGTTAACATCCTTACCCCAACCCTCCCCACCCCCAACCCTCCCCCCTTGTCAGCTTTAGTCAAAGATTTCCATCAAAGTTATTGTCCATTGAGGCTTTTGTCATAGACTTATTTTTAAGTGCAGTGAACATTACCAGTTCTTCAACTTCTTCACTGTTGAATACTAACCATCACTAACTAACTCACTAACTAACTATCACTAACTAACTACCACTAACTATCACTAACTAACTCACTAACTAACTACCACTAACTGTCCCAAGGCTAAAGAAGCAGAACAGAAACATGACAGCAGTTACCTTCCCGTATCTGTACAGCAGGTTCTCAACTGTGGAGCCGAAATGGACGACGTTCTGCTCCAATTTCTGGGCGCTGTCCTGTAGAGAGAGAGAGAGAGAGGATAGAGAGATAGGTGATGAGACATACATATTCTGCCACCGCAGTTCATCATATGAAAGGTGACGTGAGATCAGACACAGTTGGACTGGGAGAGAGACAGGGTTCCTACAAGTTTCAACAATTCAAATTTAAGACCGTTTTAGACCCTTTTTTTTTTACCTCTTTGAATATAATTTTAGACCTATTCGCGACACCATATGATAGCTTTTTGTCATCCTTGAGGTGATGAAATTAGGGATTTCACTGCCATACAGACAAAAAATGAGGCAAATTGGATTTTTTTTGGGTTCCAGCTTGATTCATTTCCACGTAAATAGATGTGGTCAGACTGCACCTAATTTTTAGACTGAATAGCTGAAATTTGAAATTTTAGGCCTTGTGAATTGGATCGCTGGATTTTAGACTTTAAGGCTTTTTAAGACCAGCGCGGGAACCCTGGAGAGCAGCCAGACTGCTGCAGGTGAGAACCAGAACCAGAACGTACCGCCAGGCTGGGGTGCACCACGCCCCCCGCCCCGGTCAGGCCCAGGTCCACCTTCCCCACGCCCAGGGAGTCACGCAGCCGCTTCCCCAGCATCCCCAGGGCCATGCCCACGTTGCCCTTCTTCATCTCCCTGGGGGGGGGGGGGGAGGAAGGGAGGAGAGGAGGGGAGGGAGGAGAGGGGAGGAGAGAGGAGAGGAAGGGAGGGGAGGAGGAGAGAGGAGAGGAAGGGAGGAGAGAGGGAAGAAGGGAGGGGAGGAGGAGAGAGGAGAGGAAGGGAGGAGAGGAGGAGAGAGGAGAGGAAGGGAGGGGAGGAGGAGAGGGGAGGAGAGGAATGGAGGGGAGGAGGAGAGGGAAGAGGGGAAGCGAGGTGGAGAGGGGAGGAAGGGAGGAGAGGAAGGGAGGGGAGGAGGAGAGGAGGAGAGAGGAGAGGAAGGGAGGGGAGGGGAGGTGAGGAGGGGAGGAGGAGAGAGGAGAGGAAGGGAGGGGAGGAGGAGAGAGGAGAGGAAGGGAGGGGAGGAGGAGAGAGGGAAGAGGGGTTAGCTGTCCGAGACAGTTTTTTAACGTCTGGACTTTCACATTTCACACACATTTTTAAAGCACACACTCCTCTACTGTACTTACTTTATTTTCCCGGTCAATATCTTCCCGGCGTACTGCATTCCTGTCAGGGCGACGTACATCCGGAGGATTTCATTGGTTCCCTGGAGAGAAGAGAAGGAACAGAGCAGATCGGATGAAGGACCCGTTCATCTCATCATCCGGTCATTTCTTTAGCATACGTCCAAGCCCAGCCGGTCTACCATAGCAGCACTGTAAACCGGTCTGTAGGCGTTCTGTCAAGGTGGACACCTGCCCTCTGGTGGACTACTACAGTATCGCTTGTACAACGCACCCTCGATCATAAACCATGTCCTTAAGACCAGAACAGCCAGTGTTACATCTTTGCACTTGATAAAATTCCAGGACCCTCCTTTCATGACTGTTCCTAGATATGTGCGTTCTACCACCTCAGTATCCTTACATGTTCTAAATCACATCAGGATAAGCTAGTATAAAGCTATTTTGCAGTTTTCTGTGTAGGAGGCAGGCTAATTTACAAGACGGCCAACTAGTGGTCTTTGTGTGTAAGTAGCAGCTTCCCATTGTAAAGACTATGGTCATGTGACCCCCGAGGCGGCTCTTATAGTAGGTAACATAGGCACGGCTGTTCTAGTGTCAATTACCTCGAAGATGAGCAGGATGCGGCAGTCGCGGAGGTAGCGCTCGTAGGGGTAGTTCTTGGTGTAGCCCAGCCCCCCCAGGATCTGCAGGGCCTCGCTGCAGCAGACCCACCCCCCCTCTGAGCTGAACACCTGAGAGAGAGAGAGAGAGAGAGAGGGTCAGAGGAGAGAGAGAGAGAGAGGGAGAGAGAGAGAGGGAGAGAGAGAGAGAGAGAGGGTCAGACCAGAGAAGAGAGGGTGCAGAGAGAGAGAGAGAGAGTCATGTCTGTCACTGATCAAGGTTTTTCTCTAGTTTATAATATGAATACAGTCAGCTCACCTTCACCATGGCAACCTCTACAGAACAGTCTGTCACCATGGCAACCCCTCTAAAGAACAGTCAGCCATCTCACCTTCACCATGGCGGCCTCCAGAGAACAGTCTGGAACGCCCGGCCTGTCCATCATCCCTGACGTCAGGTAGGCCATGCTCTCCATCACAAAGGCATTCTGGGCCATGATCGCAAACTTCTCCTACAGAAGCAGACAGGGGGGGAGAAAAGAGGCGGGGGGCGTTATGTTACGTTGTTTAAAACCGACGTGTTTCAGAACACAGAGAATGTCTGTAAGACCAGGGTCCAACCAGGAGAGTCACTCATCATCCGTACCTGGATCATCCCAAACTCACTCAGGCTCTTGTTGAACTGTTTCCTGCTGCCTGCGTACTCTGCTGTCAGGCCTGCAGGGGGGTTAGACACACATCGTCATGGGAGGGGCCGTCCTCGCTGACGACATCATCATCATCATCATCATCATCATCCAATCATCAACTGAGAGAAGTCGTTGTCTTACCTATGAGCTTCTTGATCATTCCAGCCCCAGCACTGCCCATACTGAACCTCCCGGAGTTAAGGATGTTCATGGCAACCTAACAGACACAGAGACAGAGACAGAGAATGATGCAACCTGTTAGATGCAGTCAAATACTACATATCCAAGAATACAATGTGAACGGCTCACAAACGGTGAAAAAGTAACACGACTTCCACAGTAACATGACTTCCACAGGGAGGCAGTGGGGGAGACAACCACTGGTTACTGATACGACTATACTCTGACAGGAACGTTATATTATAATTAGGGCTGTCCCAAACGACTATTTTTCTAACGATTAATCTAACGAATATTTTGTCGATTATTCGGTTAGTCTAGCGACTAATTTAACGATTAGTCTAACGATTATTTTTTTGCTGTTCGGTTAATGTATCACTTAATTTTCCCCAAATAAATGTCAAAAACTTCTCTTATCAACATTTCAGTATTTTATTCAATTATTCTTGCACTGCAGGGCAATATTCCACACAACAAAAAAGATCCTCTCTTTCTTACAGTCCAACATAAAATATAATATTATAAAATATAAAAGTTAACTTCAAGTAAAAGGAAAAGTGCAAGGAATGCAGTAAATTCTGTAAAAAAGTAAAATTCTAACCGGAATACCGTATACTCTCAGTAACAATCTTTAACAATAACAATCTCAACATAAAATATAATATTATAAAATATAAAAGTTAACTTCAAGTAAAAGGAAAAGTGCAAGTAATGCAGTAAATTCTGTAAAAAAGTAAAATTCTAACCGGAATACTGTATACCTCTCAGTAACAATCTTTAACAATAACAATCTCAATAACAAACATAACATTCTCCCCCTCTCTCTGCTCTCCCCCTCCCCCCTTAGCTCTCTCCCTTCTCCCCCCTCCACCTTAGGCATTACTGTGGAGGAATGTGAGCATGTCCACATGCTTAGAGGTCAGGCTTGCTCTTTTTTTTGAAACGATGTTCCCAGCAGCTGAAAAGAGCCTTTCAGACGGAGTGGACGTTGCAGGGACAGACAGGTAGGACTTGGCCAGCATAGCCAGGGAGGGGAACCGTGTTCTGTTATGCTATGTTATGAATAGCTAAATTGATGCTAACGTAGCATGCGAGCTACGAGCTAGATAACGTACAGTAGGTGCGAGCACCACAATAACAATAGGCTAGTAAGGCTACCGTAGCTAGCCAGCTACATAGCTAACGTTACTAACACCAGAAGACAAGACATACAAACTGTGGTGAGCTACATTGCTTGTGTGACATTAGCTAGTAGCTATCCATTTTACACTGATACACGGCCGGAAAAGTGAACAGAAATACAACGCTGACTTACGGTGCTAGCTTGCGGCTGTCTTCACAAAGCGCTCCAGGATGCTTTCGCTTCAAGTGCTCGTTCATTGAGGTCGTACTGCTGTGATAGGACAATTCATTTTTGCACAGTTTACAGACCACCACATTGCCATTGGTTTCTTTTTTTGTAAAGTACTCCCATACTTTGGACGATCGTGGGCGAAGTCTTTTAGCCGCCGGCTCTTCCTCTGTGTTTGCACTGGTCGCAGCCATGTTGTTTTTTACGACTAACCGACGCATTTTACGGCAACCGACGTATTGACGTAGTCGATGACGTCGATGACGTCGAATAATCGTAACAGCCCTAATTATAATGTTACATTACCTTAAACCCAGCTCCAACTTCTCCTATCACATTCTCCACTGGTACCGGGCAGTCCTCGAAGGACACCTCACACGCTGGAAGACAGAGAACATTATTAGAGAGAGCCCTTCACCACCACATAGATTTTCAAGATCCTTCTGGTTGTTTATAAAGCTCTCACTGACAGCACCAGAATATCTGAAAGACCTTTTGCTATCAGCCCAATAGAGCTCTCAGGTCTTCTGCTAGCATATCAGCCCAATAGAGCTCTCGGGTCTTCTGACACTGGTTTTCTCTGTGTACCACATGTACAAAAGAAGAGATTTGGTGAGGCTGCATTCTCATTTTATTAGTGTTGTTCCGATACCGATACTAGTATCGGCATGGCCACCGATACGCACAAAAATGCTGGTATCGGTATCGGCGAGTACCGTATTTTCCGCACTATAAGGCGCACCGGATTATAAGGCGCACCTTCAATGAATGGCCTATTTTAGAACTGTTTTCATATACAGGGCGCACCGGATTATAAGGCGCACCGGATTATAAAGCGCATAGAATAGAAAATACTGCAGTCAAACGTTTGACTGGGGTTGCGTTACGCCCAAGCTCCACCTACTGCGTTGCGTCACCTCTCCATCGGTGTTGTGTCAACTTCCCGTTGTCCATGCTCCACCTGAGCGTTGTCACCGTCAACGTTCTACCTGCTCCACTGTCAAAAATATATATTTTTCCACCTCAAATATCAGCCGTTCGTCATCCATTTTTGCAACAAGCGTTAAGGACCTGCGGTGATTCACAGCTGACTCGCGTGAATAGCAATTCGCAATAGCTGCGACCACGAGATATAGAGTAGTTAGCTACAAGCATTTTCAATCTGGTATTATCTCTATTAGTGGATTAACCGCTGTGGTGATTTAACAGCTGATAAAAATACATCAAGTAGACTACAAACAGAGCAAAACAATAAAACAACACCAGAAAACAACCAATAGGCTATACAATTATAACCAACAACCAATATGTGACAGCTCCTGGTGAAATGTGCAACGTAATTTTTCTGTTTTGTGACTGAACGCACCACAGCTACGAACGCTGCTAACAAAACACATCGCTACAAAGGTCTAAACTGTATTTTAATAACATGACAACATACTGGGAGAACATCGACATGCTAAAAACACATAACTACACATAACAAGATGAACACACAGTTCTTGCTTTTGAACACGAGCTAAAACGAAAGTATTTTTACAAGTCAACCCTCCCTTACCGGTAGCCTCCGGCAAACGAGAATAATGAATCCAATACACACATTATAAGTGTTTAGTGATCGTTAAACTGTTGTTTATTATATCGAGTGGGTACTTTAAAACTTCAAGTTGAAAGCACCAAGAAGGACCGCCTCGAAATTCATCGATGTTCATGTCCCGTGCTCGCGCTGTTGCCTTCATTCGAATAGTGACTGTAGAGACGCTTCTACTTGCGGCTCTCTGTTCAACAACCCACTGTTGGAGTTTGTCCTCTAACTGTGTCTAACTGTGGCCATCTCGCTTTGTTCCCTCGGAAACTCTGTTTAGTCTTCTTTACTTGGGGTCTTTATACACACACAAGTGGTGTGGGACTGTGAGTAAGCACATCAGTACCGGTGTTTACTGATTACCGTAATGCTGCAAGCGGTGCGGCTTTGTAGTTTACCAGTCGTACTGAAACATTTTGACAGAGCGCCTTGAGCGCCGTGTACAACCAGTATGGATCAACCAATTAACAAATTGATCCATATATAAGGCGCTCCGGGTTATAAGGCGCAGTGTCGTTTTTGAAAAAAAATTAAGGCTTTTAAGTGCGCCTTATAGTGCGGAAAATACGGTACTAACAAATAATAACACCCGATACCAAACTTTCACTATCGCGGAAAAACAAACACACAACTGTGGTTGTCGAGGAGAGGAGCGGTGGAGCAGCGAGGCTCACCTCAGGTAACCTGCTGTCCCTTCCAGCTGCTCAGAGCCCAAGCTAAGCTATGCTACCGGGGCAACGTTCGGAAAGTCCCCCTGAGAGCGCCGGAGCGCACACTGGGCTCCGACGTCATAAACGGACCGAGGAATCCGATTGGACAAGAGGCGTTCCACGAGTGCCGATCAGTTTCCCAGAGCGACTTTTACCAACGCAGCCCTCAGACATATAGACTACGCCACTCCGCTTAAAGCGATACAACCCACAGCCAAGACACATTTTACAGGAAGAACATATCGACCTTAATCGATATTTATTTCGGTTGCACAGTCTAGCACCGCCGCCGGCGTGCTGGAGAGAGTTCAAATAATAAAAATAATGTCCGATAGAACACTACTGGCGCGCGGCCGCTTCTCCGAGTCCCGCCCAGCTGTTCCCCTTTCGGGATAGTTCTCGGCTCCGTCTCCGCGCCACACCCCCTTTCGGGATCTGCTGTTGTGGCTCTCCGTCTCTCCGTCTCTCTCTCTCTCTCTCTCTCTCTCTCTCTCTCTCTCTCTCTCTCTCTGTCTGTGTGTCTCCGTGCGGCAGGTACCGGTACTTCCTGCCTCCTTCCTTCTCCCGTGGAGAAGTTTTCTCTATGTTTGTTTGAATTGTTTACATATGCAGAACACAGAACACACATGCATTAGTGGTGCAGGAAGGCCTACTGTCACAGCGGAGTGTGTGCGACGCGCTGGCCAATGGGAGAAAGATCATCGGCCACTTCAAGCATTCCCCACTGGCCACTTCACGTCTGCAAACTGTACAGACTGAACTTGGAATGCCTAAAAACATGTTTTTTTGTTTTGTTTTTTCAAACGCCGTGGTATCGGATCGGTACTCGGTATCGGCAAGTACTGCACGGTCAGGTATCGGTATCGGGATCAAAAAATGGTATCGGAACAACACTACATTTTATACACCCAGATTGTGTCTCACTGCCAGTTTACATTAGGGATGCAACCTCAGCACATAATATGTTCAAGACTAAAAACCCATCTTTTTAATATTGCCTTTCAATGACTAAATAATTAAATTATGATTATATAATGATTGGAGCACTTTGAGCTGCAACGTCTGCAGGCAAAGCGCTATACAAATAAAGGTTATTATTATTATTAATAATAATACGCCCTAGGCGTGTCTCTTACTGTTGGACCCTCTGATGCCCAGCTTGTCCTCAGGCTTGCCGCTGGTGATCCCCCCGAACGCCCTCTCTACGATGAAGGCTGAGATCTTGTCCTTCTTCACCCCGTCCTTGTCCACCACCTCGGTCCTGGCGAACACAGTCAGGATGTCGGCCATCCCCCCGTTGGAGATCCAGATCTGAGAGACAGATTGAATGAATGATCTTTATTGTCATTGTAACAGGTACGACGAAATTTAAATGCAGACCCTAGGTGCTAACAATCTAACACAGTCCTAAGATAATAAAACAACAAGAATGAGACATAAATAGACATAAATAGGGGGGATATGAATAGGGGGATAAGTGATCGGTAGACATCTGAGATATGTATCTATTATGTGAACTTCTATACTTCTATACACTATATGGCCTATTCACAGGGGGGTATGTATAACAGATTAGACTGTTGCTTCATCATCCAGATACAACCACGTCTGGTTGAATGACGGCTAAGGAGCACAGCCGCTCTGCCTCCATCTGACCCGGTTCTCCTCACCTTGGACCCGGTGAGCAGGTACTGTTTCCCATCCTCAGACAGGGTGGCGCGGGTCTGAATGGAGGCAGCATCACTTCCGCTGAAGAAACAGAAACAGAATCAGAATCTGAATTGTTTGGGTTGTTTATACACAGGAGTAACGTTTTTTGGCTTAGGTTCTTCAACATTCAAGAACACAGATTTGGAAAGCACAAGATTCAGTGCAGAAAAACTAAGAAAGAAAAAAAAAAAAAACATTAAAAGTTATCCAAAACAACAACAATACTCTTATGTAAAGTTGTTGCATTAGGACACGTATGGCATAGGTACACAGTCAGGGCTTGACATTAAGCTTTTTTCAGGTGAGTGAACTTATAACTCATAAGTGAACTTTTACTTGTCCAAGAGCTCAAGTTACTTGTCCAAATATGACGGTGTGTGTGTGTGTGTGTGTGTGTGTGTCTGTCTACTAACACACTACAAGCCAGTAATACATTACATTACATTCCAATTCCCACAATTACTGTGGATCTAGGTGCACGCCAGAGAACGTTCGATTTCAAAGTTTAAAGTAAAGGGGTCATGCCAGCATTAATGTTTTGATTCAAAGGCATGATTTGAAAGATTCTCTAGGAATGAGCATTGACAAGGCAGCAGACATTGACAAGGCAGCTACACTGACAAGGCAGCAGACATTGACAAGGCAGCAGACATTGACAAGGCAGAATACATTGACATGGCAGAATACATTGACATGGCAGCTACATTGACAAGGCAGCTACATTGACAAGGCAGCAGACATTGACAAGGCAGCAGACATTGACAAGGCAGCAGACATTGACAAGGCATCAGACATTGACAAGGCAGCTACATTGACATGGGAGCATACATTGACAAGGCAGCTACATTGACAAGGCAGCTACATTGACATGGGAGCATACATTGACAAGGCAGCATACATTGACAAGGCAGCAGACATTGACAAGGCAGCTACATTGACAAGGCAGCTACATTGACAAGGCAGCATACATTGACAAGGCAGCTACATTGACAAGGCAGCTACATTGACAAGGCAGCATACATTGACAAGGCAGTAGACATTGACAAGGCAGCTACATTGACAAGGCAGCAGACATTGACAAGGCAGCAGACATTGACAAGGCAGCAGACATTGACAAGGCAACAGACATTGGCAAGGCAACAGACATTGGCAAGGCAGCCACATTGACAAGGCAGCATACATTGGCAGAACACCAGCAATGGTGCTGGTGTTTCGTCCGATGACATTTTGCGTTTCCCTGCTTTTCCTGGCACCTGGCCAGTTTCAGGTGCTTGAAGGAACATCGTGCTTGCTGGCTTGAGTAACGTGTCGGTTTCTTTCACTACGCACTTAAAATGTCCACAAGCCAACTTTGCGGTCAAGAAGGTTGCCACTTTTGCGGGCAGTGGAGTTAATAACGGTCACACGCACGCAATAGCATTATAATTTCTGATACAAGCTATGTTGCGGCTCATAGGCAATGAGAATGAGGTCGTTAAAACATTTAGGCGAGACCCTACCTGCCAGGTTCAGTCAGACAGAAGGCAGCTACGTGCTCGCCGGTCGCCAGCCTCGGGAGATACTTGGCCTTCTGTTCTTCACTCCCGGCGATCAGGATCCCCTGAAACACCAACGGGTCAAGTTAACCCTCAACACAGAACCAGAATCAGAATGAGAATCGCTTCGATAACATCTTACTGTACACAAGAGTAACATTCTTTGGCTTCGTTTCCTCAACATTGACATTGCAGCATTGAGATACAAAAAACACACTAATAATAAGTAACGTAAGTAAAATAAATAAATAAATAAAACTACATTGATAAAGTTATAAAGTGATTCACAGTGGCTTCAATAGTGTAAACATGCTGTGCAGAGTACGATGATGTGAAATTCAATATAATACGATACAGTACGCTAGTAAATTAGTCCAAAGGTATACAAGTAATCCAGTAGTGGAATCCAGAGTCACAACAACAGCCTGCTAACTTCCAGGTCATAATGGCACACGCACACACACACACGCACACACACACACACACACACACACACACACACACACACACACACACACACACACACGCACACGCACACGCACACGCACACGCACACGCACACGCACACGCACACGCACACACGCACACACACACACACACACACACACACACACACACACACACACACACACACACACACAGGCTAGCTACACACACACACAACTGTAGGCTAGCTACACACACACTGTAGGCTAGCTACACACACACAACTGTAGACTAGCTGTAACAATGACAATGGCTATCATTCATGCAGTGCAGAGTACAAACCAAAGTTCAAACACAGGGCCAGATATCTCCTGGTTCCCTCGTCTGTTGGGTTTTACCTTCAGACCGATGGCTTGATGTGCCGCCAGCGTCACGGCGATGGACCCGTCCAGCGAGATGATCTCCCCCAGGCGAGCGTACATGGTGTTGGACAGCCCGAGCCCCCCTGCCAACACACAGGTTCCATGAGTTGAAGTTGAGTTAAGTTACTTTCATTGAATGAAAGGGTTCCCACACCTTCTGAAACATCAAATTCAAGCACTTTTCCAGGGACTTTCAAGACTCAATTCCCTCAAATTCAATTCATTTATATAATAGGAACTATCCGCTCACAGACAACAATTAAAAAGAGAGGCTTTTGAATGTAGAGGCTTGAACACTAGATGGTCTCTTGCCTTCTCTACCACAGCACAGCAAAACAATATATTGTGAATATGTATGTGTAAAGTTACTGTGTTAAGTTAAGCAATACAGTGACTTATCTACTATAATTACGTAAAACACATGACCCATGTCTATTTTCAAAAACGTTTAATTAAGGCCTTGATTTTTTTCTCTCAAATTCACAAACTTTCAAGGATTTCAAGGACCCGTGGGAACCCTGGAATGACACTTAAGTCAGAGACAAGACACAGTCACACGTTGCTGCATTATCCAGATGTTTCGGTGGTGACATAGTTAGTTACCATATTCCTCAGGAACCTGGATTCCGAAGAGCCCGAGCTCTTTCAGCCCATTCAAGGTCTCCGGAGGGATTTTGGCTTCATGATCAATCCTTGCTGAGTCGACTGGAATGAAAGGTCAGAACAAAACCAGGCCGACACGTTACAACAGGACAGGACATTGGCTGGGCCGAGGTATATAACAGTAGTGGCGGATGTGTGTGTGTGTAGATAATAAACAGGGTCACACAGTAGTTGTGTATGTGAAAGAGAGACAGTGAGAGACAGCGAGAGAGAGCGAGAGAGAGCGAGAGAGAGAGAGACAGACAAACAGACAGACAGACAGAAAGACAGAGAGAGAGAGACAGACAGGCAGACAGACAGACAGAAAGGGAGAGACAGAGAGGGAAAGAGAGAGAGAGAGAGAGAGAGAGACTTACTTTGTTTAATTTGCCCAGGAATAACTTGTGTGTGTGTGTGTGTGTGTGTGTGTGTGTGTGTGTGTGTGTGTGTGTGTGTGTGTGTGTGTAGATAATAAACAGGGTGGATGTATGATGACAGCAACTGGTCCATCTATTAATGTTGTTCCAGATCAGCTGAGCTGTGTGTAACTATTAGTGTACCTATCTAAAGCCGGGCATAGACTGTGCGATTTGTCCACGATTTCGCCACGATTTCGCCACGTTTTTGTTGTCGCAGACTACGTTGCGTAGTCGTAGAGACATCCTAGCGTCGTAAGGCCAAATCGGGACGTCGTAAGTCGCACAGTGTGAGAGAGTAAGCGATCAACGACTAATTGCTCCTACGTTCCAAAGACGAGGCTACGACCTGCCGACACATTTCTGGCAGGTCAGAAATTTTCGTCGTGGCTCGTGAAGTGTGGGTGGTCCTACAGTTCACAATCGAACAATTTCAACAACTGTACAAGTCGCGTCACAAGCAATCGTGGATGTCAATCGTGGCTGAGAGCAATCGTACAGTGTGAGCACGCACGTCGTAATGTCTGATCAAGTCGGAGACGGTAGGACTGAAACTTTCAGTCGTGCAGTGTGAGGGGTTCACCGACATAACATCGCACAGTCTCTGCCCTCCTATCTCACTGAGCTGTGTGTAACTATTAGTGTACTTCTCTCCTATCATACTGAGTGTGTGTAACTATTAGTGTACTAAGTTTCCTCCTATCTTACCTTCCTCAGCGAAGAACCTCTCTACTGGTGCAACAAACTGATTTATCTCCTCCAATTCTTCTTTTCCAATTTCGGGATAAGGGAAGCACTCTGCCTGAAAGACATTCAAGTTTATTTACTAGTTTCTGTCTGAGAGACACAGTTTATTTACTAGTTTCTGTCTGAAAGACACAGTTTATTTACTAGTTTCTGTCTGAAAGACACAGTTTATTTGCTAGTTTCAGTCTGAAAGACATCTTATTTGCTACTGTTAGCACCAGTGACACTATGCAGGTACCTGCCCATCCATGAATGAATGGTCTTTATTGTCATTGATATAGTACAGGTACCAAACAACGACATTTAGGAGGGGGGGCTCCCCTGGTGCTAGGAAAGAAAAAAAAAGAAAAAACAAGAAGGGAAAGGAGCTGGTTTACATAAATAAAGGCTATGTACACTATCCACTATACTATACTATACAAATAAAACACTGTGCTGTACTCTATGCTATGCTATACCTATTCTAACATTTCCTATCTCTGAACCTTATGTACACGAGGGTTGTCATATTGCACATAGTATTATTGCTACTGTTAGTAACAGTGACAGTATGCAGGTACCTGCCCATCCAGGTAGAGTCACTTCTGACCTGGTGACTGTCTGCATTCACTGTATGACAACACATTCATTCATTAAAATATACAAAAAACTGATTAAAACCAGATAATAAAATCATGTCATGTGACTTACTGTGTTGATCTTGCCCAGGAACAGGTCCTTGGCGTAGGCCAGCCGCCTGGGCTGTGAGCTGAAGGGCTGCAGGGGGAACCAGGCGTGTCTCCCAGCCAGTCTGGGGTTAGGAGGGACTAACCTCTGTAACCTCTGTACCCCCTGCCCACACCTGACCCCCCTGGATGATAGCACCACCAGCCTGTTCATGTTCCTGTCCTGGACACAGAGATGTGACCTCGTCTCCCCGCCTGGAGCTTCTGAATGTGTTGATGTCGCTACGAGGCTACCTTTCACCCAGTCTGGCGCATTTTGATGACGCGGGGAACATTTAAAACATGCAGGACCGTACAAGTCTCTTTCCCACCGCTGGAAGGCGCTGTTCCATTAGAAATAAGAGCTACAACTGGTGAACCTCATATCATAATAATAATAATAACCTTTACTGAGAGCACTTTTACCGCAAACGTTGCAGCTCATATCCACACAGCATAACAATAATAATAGCAATCAATAAAACACACAATAACAATAATATAAATTACATAATAAAACAAGAATAAACCATACAATCCAAGGGCCATAGAACAAAGATAAATAAAATAACTAAATAATATAATAATTACTAGTAATTATATATAAACATATATAATAGTATTATACAAATATATAATAATTAAGTAAATACATATACAAATATATTCAAGATATAGAAATATATAGATATAAAATATAGATATATTCTTCATAAACATATATAATAATTAAGTATATATATACAAATATATTCAATATATACAAATATATAGATTCATCAACTAACATTAAAGATACATAAGGTAGACATATATAAACTGATGTGGGAAATGAGATTTGAAAAGCTAGCAAAACATCAAAACATTAATTAATGTGATCGATTAGGAACGTGATCAATTACGACATGAAAAACATTAAATAATTAAAAAGAGTACTACACCATCGCAGGCAATACATTTACGTTTGCATTTTTGGCATTTAGCAGACGCCTTTATCCAAAGCGACTTACAACAAATACATTTGTCTAAGTAAGTGAATCATCTATCCATCCAGTCATCGCAAGAAAAGCAATCTCTGCTCGGCCAGGGGCCATTGGCAGTCACAATGCTAGAAGAAGGAATACTTTTTATTAGATTTTATTGGTATTATTATTATTAATATACAGTAAACTGAACATGAATGGGGAGGTTTCAGGAGGAGCAGTTAAGATGTAGCCTGAAGAGATGGAGGTCTTCAGGAGGGACAGTTAAGATGTAGCCTGAAGAGATGGAAGTCTTCAGGAGGGACAGTTAAGGTGTAGCCTGAAGAGATGGAGGTCTTCAGGAGGGACAGTTAAGGTGTAGCCTGAAGAGATGGAAGTCTTCAGGAGGGACAGTTAAGGTGTAGCCTGAAGAGATGGAGGTCTTCAGGAGGGACAGTTAAGGTGTAGCCTGAAGAGATGGAAGTCTTCAGGAGGGACAGTTAAGGTGCAGCCTGAAGAGATGGAGGTCTTCAGGAGGGACAGTTAAGATGTAGCCTGAAGAGATGGAGGTCTTCAGGAGGGACAGTTAAGGTGTAGCCTGGAGAGATGGAGGTCTTCAGGAGGGACAGTTAAGGTGTAGCCTGAAGAGACGGAGGTCTTCAGGAGGGACAGTTAAGGTGTAGCCTGAAGAGATTGAGGTCTTCAGGAGGGACAGTTAAGGTGTAGCCTGAAGAGATGGAGGTCTTTAGGAGGGACAGTTAAGGTGTAGCCTGAAGAGATGGAGGTCTTTAGGAGGGACAGTTAAGATGTAGCCTGAAGAGATGGAGGTCTTCAGGAGGGACAGCTAAAGTGTAGCCTGAAGAGACGGAGGTCTTCAGGAGGGACAGTTAAGGTGTAGCCTGAAGAGATGGAAGTCTTCAGGAGGGACAGTTAAGGTGTAGCCTGAAGAGACGGAGGTCTTCAGGAGGGACAGTTAAGGTGTAGCCTGAAGAGATGGAGGTCTTCAGGAGGGACAGTTCAGGTGCAGCCTGAAGAGATGGAGGTCTTCAGTCTACGGCGGAAGATAGGCAGAGATTTATCTGTTTTATCTGTTAAGCACTCTGGGCGGCTGTTTTGTCGTTGTAAATGTGCTATATAAATAAACGTGACTTGACTTGACTTGAGAGAGTGATTCTCCTTCCCTTTGAACGATTCCAAGGTACATTTCTCAGGTTATTATCAGGTTAATATTCAATCCACCAAATTACTTCTCGGAATGGTTCCACATAATTGTATCTACAAATATGCTGTAGGCACTGGCGGACTCATGGGGGGGGCAGGGGGGGCGACCGCCCCTCCTGGTGCCCCCACGGTTGAAAAACGTCTGTCTTAAGTGCCCTTTTGAGTGGCGAAAATGAGAGGACGTGCCCTATTGGTGCCCCTCCAATGGTCTAAACTTGACCATGTGCCGTTGAAAAACGTCGCACTAAAGTGCCCTTTTGAGTGGCAAAATTAGAGGATGTGCCCTATTGGCTGCCCTTCCAATGGTCTAAACTTGACCATGTGCACTGATGGAGTCCCATGTTGTGCAGTAGGTGCCCTTTTTTTCTTTTCGCCCCTGCCCTTCAAACAGCCTGAGTCCGCCACTGTATCTACATATATCTTACTACTTCTGAAGGTCTGTTTATAAATGATATGATTATGCACACACATATCAGAGAGAGAGAGAGAGAGATAGTTTGCATAATCTCTTGAATAATAGCTTATTGTTTTATTTCCAGGTGTGCTTGAAAGGGCGTTGTCGTGACGACCCTCCATCTGCGTTGCCTCCCCCGTTCCCCGTGTACTCCTACAACGAGGCAGCAGTTCATCGCTTCCCTCTAAGCTTAGATATACACCACAGGACACTTTATTAGGAACACCTGTACACCTTCTCATTCATCCAGGTTGTGTAATGGTGTGGGGAATGTTTTCTTGGCACACTTTGGGCCCGTTAATACCAATCAATCATCACTTGAATGCCACAGCCTGTTTGAGTATTGTTGCTGACCTTGTGCATCCCTTCATGGCCACAATGTACCTGAAACACACCCACAGAGTAGTGGTTTAGTTGTAAAAACTTTGACGCTCAATATCTCTGAACTACCCTAAACGGAGATAGAACCATATAATTCTAAGCTCACGTGTTTCGAGAGCCAAGGAAGCCCTACCCAGTATTAGTTAGTTAGTGTTCCTAATAAAGTGTCCGGTGAGTGTATTTTTGCACCAAAACTCAAGGTACAGACGGCCCAGTAGGGCACGTTGTCACTCACACCATCTGTCTCTGCGTTAGTCACAGACCATAGTACAAGGCCCGTCAGGCTGATCAACACTTTAGCTTTTACCTACGCACACTAAATTATCATGAATTTAAATATTCCTTTGACGTGTTTAGATGAGCCCCCCCCACACACACACACATACACACACACACACACACACACACACACACATACACACACACACACACACACACACCCAGCAGAAGAAGACAGTAGACAGTTCTTTCGACACAGAAAGAAAGACACATCGTATAATTTAACAGTATATCGTTTTATTTTGCGTTCTCAACATGGTCACAGTAATAGTTTTACATCGATAGGGTCTCGTCATCATCTACTTAGAAACAGAATGCATATTAAAATGAAAGCACTCCTCTCTTTCCCTTTTGAGTTATATAAAATGGCCTGTGAGTCTGAGAGGACGGGTGTCTCAGGACAAGGATGACAAGCAGTGATAAAGTATGTAACAGTCTGCCTCTTCTGTGATCTAAATCCTATGACAGTTCAATACAATCGGAGGCGATGAAGCGATGATTATGTATCTCTCGGAGCGGGTAGCAGGATCGCACCTTCAATGAAACTGCAGCCATCGAGTACTAATAATTTACAGACTATATGCAGTTTTTTATATCCTGTTTTTGTCAGCCCCACCCCACTTTTAATCTGCACCCCACCCTCACCTCTTCCCTTCGATATGTTCTGTTGTCAGAATGTCCTCATATTTGTTATATATATACACCTAACTGCATATTGCAATGTGATGATGTTGATTTAGACTTGTTTTATATACAGTGGGTATAGAGCTAAAATGCTGCATGCTGGGCTTTGAGTGACACAGCTTGAAATAAAACAAAAAGCAAAACCATCCTCAGCTAACTGTAAACAAAACATAAACCAAAGTCAAAGAAAACCTACGTTGCAAGTTTACAAAAGCCCACCGTCAGATAAGAAACAATAGGCATCAATGGCATGCAGAGTGAAGCAACTTAGTCTGTGGATTCGGAGCAGGTTGGTCGTTACTGCCGAAAGAGCTGAGGGACAATGAAAGACACTTCTGTCTGATTTAGATATATATATATTTTGGAAGAAAAATAACTATGTTGAAGCATTTGTGAATCCCATTCGGAGGTGTACCCTGTACTGTTTGAATCTACCAAAAGTCCACTGAAAAATCATCACAATGACGTGTGAACGGCATGGAGATTTCATTTCATCTGATTACCAGCGACGAGGTGGACATACGGAGGAGGTGCTACACTACTTTACAAATGTGCAAATCACAGACCCAGGCTGAGGAGTAATGACAATAATAGATGGGTATATCGTTGCAGATACAGTACAGTAGCTATGAGTGCTTCGTGAAGGATGCTACTTATGAATCCAGAGATGGTTACTGTACATCTCCTGTCATGTTGTCGTCGTATCCACTGATAAACACAATATGTGTCGGCAAAAACCCCCTTTGATTGTAGCTCAATACAACCACAAGCCCTGCGGATGGTGTAGTATGTTTGTGAAGAGATACACATTTTCATGCTGAACTAGATGTTGAAGAGTAATTTGTATCTGTACCAAAAAAGTCACTGATTATTTCCTGGAACGGCGTACGTAATGATGACAACAGACCGTAGTCTGTTCAGGTACAGTATGAGGAGGAAGAGGAGTGTACGTTACTTTAGATATGTTACCATTACATTTTCAACAATTGTCAACTGTAACACTGATATAGTTTGGGAATACACACTAGTTAGAAAATATAGCCTCCAATAATGTCATTGTTTACATGCAAGATTATTTTCTTGGACATTCCTCGTCACTGTGGGAGTTAATTCGGACACCCTGGGGTTGGGGGGGGGCTGGGGGACACTCGCAAGTCACTGAGAGATCGGGGGGAGGGGGGGCAAAATGACAAAGATAGGAACATGGACACAAACTAACACAACCAGGAAACAAAAGAGTAGAACAACCACTTGATTGTAATTGTTCATTTTTTTTCTTTTTTTTCTTCTTTACAAAAATAGTACATACATATTGCACAAACAATGAGTAAAAAAAAAAAAAAAAGAAAGAAAAAGATCCATCTCTTAGTCTCAGGTGCTGATATGGCTCTGAACACACCGGTGTCATCCAGACTAACACACCAGCCACTCAGACGTAGCTAAAGTCAAACAAGTGCTGTGTCTGTCCCTTTCACCCCCCAGCACCATATCACAACAATTTGAACTCTTTAAACATACCTCAACTCCCCCACCATATCTTCATGCAACACCATAGATATTGAACATCAATCTTGTCACCTCATAGAATGTCAAAAATGGTCTCTATCCAATATAAAATAAGCCAATAGTGACTAGTGATGCTAGTGACAGCTATGGTGGTGTGGTGTGGTGTGGTGGTGTCCATGTAGCTCCCAGTACGACCAGGGCAAGAGAACACGTGGGTGTACATCAAGCCAGGGCAGAAAACACTACACAACAAACCCCTGGGTAATCAGACACGCAGTGAAACCAGAGAGACAGGGAGACACACTCAGACATGTCCACAGTCATGCTGCCCCCCCCCCTCCCCACCCCCGCCTCCACCACTTCAAACCAAACAAGAAAACACCCCCTTGTGCAAAAAAACCTCATTGTCCCCCCCGCCCCAATAATATCCTGCAGAACCATACCAGCTCAACCATGTTTACAATATATAACGTATGGGCGTATTTCATATTTGTTTTATTATTCATCTCTAAAAAAAAATAGTTAAAAAAATAAAACAAGGAAGGTAGGACAAGCAAACAGGACAGAGAGTCGAGGCCCAGGTGAACCCTCGCATGCTCCAGCGTACAGCGACGTCCCCTCTCTTCTCCACGCGGTGTCCCCTCTCTCCCCCTCTCTCCCCCACGGCGCAGACGTCCATGCGTTCTCCAGCGTGCGGCTGTGTCCCCCCCCCTCTCTTCCCCAGGGCGCAAAGGGCATCCATGCTGAACACGTCCTCTTCGTTCTGCAGTGCAAACAGTGTCGGTGATAACGGGCACAGATCTCCGCATCTCGGCTTTGTAGAACCTCCACTCCAACCCAAAGGCAACCAGATATATTCCAGGTTATTGAACCTAAATCACCTAACTAATTAAAAACTTTGATTGGTTTTTATAATAGTGAAACTAATGTCGTACTACGCAAGAGTAGAATACTTGAGAGATTTTTAGTGGATGCCTTTTTGTTCTAAAACAATAATAATAAACTGTTGACATAACGTTATTATTATCATCATTTTTACAAAATACTATATATGCACGATATACACAAAGCAAATCTTGTGACTAAATTAGTAAATGCTTCAATAGTTGGCACATTTATGACCGCTAACGGATATTACAGTCAACTGTGACCTAGAGTTACGTTAAATACTGGAAATACCGCTATGTCTGTGACAAGACTGTTTTTTCTATAGGTGACTTTGTGATGTTATTAAAGTCACGCCACCCGTGTATAACTAGGAAAAGTCATTCATTCTACCATTATAGACATTACTGTTGAGAAACATAATGCTACTGCAAACACTAAGTAAGCGAGGTGTTCGATTAAAAATGTGTTTTGAAGATGCCCGGTATTAATGAAGGAAAAACCAGTAGCCATTGAGTGATCTTTGTGCATGCTCTTGCCCCTGCTGTTGTCTTTTGCTTCGTAAGGAGAAGACAGACAGATGTGTTACTGTCAGTTACCACAGGAGCAATCTAGAGGAAAACGTTGTTGATGATGTTCGCTTGGAAATCTACTGCCCCCCCCCCCCTCCCCCTTGATGAATTCTACATCACAGTTGTCTATGCAGGATGAGGAGGGTTGGCCCATAGTCACGTGACCAGTCTGATACCCTGGGCATGAGGAGACCAACGACGCGCTCAGTTGTGACCCTCTCGTGGTCTCAACCCAGAGGCTCTTAATACAGCTAGAGAGTTCATTCGAGACGCCTCAGTTCTCGGTAAGCCAACTGTCTCATCGTTCATCGTTCGCAGCCAAGGACGTCCCCCCCCCACACACCTGCTGGGGGGCGGAGTCAGAGCACCTTTCCCAACTGTCACTTAGGAGGAGCTCAAACCCCGCCACCGCCTCACACCACCGTGCTGATGCCGCTGTGTTTGGGCTTGGTGCTGCTGGGGGGGGCGGCCGCGGGGGTGGGCGCCGGGGGGGGGCCGTGGTGGTGAGGGGCATGCTGGGAGTGCGACGGATGCTGGGAGTGCGGAGGGTGGCCGCCGCCGCCGCCGCCGCCTCCCCCGTGGCTGCCGTGTGACGTGTGGCCGTGAGGTGGGGGGTGAGGTGGGTGAGTGGAGTGAGGAGGTGGGTGAGTGGGGTGAGCGTGGGAGGAGGAGGAGGCGGAGGAGGAGGCGGGGGGAGGGTGGTACTGAGGGTGGGGCGGGTGCGGCACGTGGGCGGGGGGGTGGTAGTGGTGGTGGTGGTGGTAAGGCGGGGGGTTCTGCTGGACCTGCTGGCAGTACTGGCCGCCGTGGTGGGCCTGGTGCATCTGGGCCTGGGTCTCCTGGGTGTCCCCCCCCCCTCCCCGGGCCGTGTGGTGCAGGTTGGAGGGGTGCGGGGTGTGGGAGATCAGGGTGGGGTGCCCCTGGGGCTGGGGGGACGGGCTGGGGGACGACGACTTCCCCCGCTTGGAGCCGAAGATGGACGTCAGGATGGAGGAGGAGTTGGGCATGGAGGAGCCGTGGCTGCTGCGGGAAGGACAGTCCCGGGAGGAGGTCGCTCGCCGGCGCATGTGAGGACTGCTAATGATGGACCCCTGTGGAGGAGGAGAGGAGGGTGAGATCACCTGGTAGGCGACTAATAACAATAATAATAATGATAATAATAATGATAATAATATCTCGGATTTATATAGTGCCTTTCAAGGAAACCCCAAAGGACGCTTGACACATTTACAGAATTACAGTCGGACAGACAAAACACGAAAACAGAAAGCACAGAGAGAGTGCCAGAAACTAAACTAGAGGCCACTAAAGGCCTTGGTGAACAGGTGGGGTTTTGAGGGCTGGTTTCAAGGTGTCCAGGGTAGGGGGGCGTTGCTGATCACTATGGGGAGAGAGTTCCAGAGGGTGGGGGCTGCTACGCTGAAGGCTCTGTCCCCCCAAAGGTTCGTAGGTTGGTGCGGGGGGTGGAAAGCAGACCCATGTCTGAGGACTGCAGGTTCCGGGATGGGGTATTTTGGCGGAGAAGGGTCAGATAGGTAATGGGGGGTGTGGGAATGGAGGGATTTGTAGGTGAGGAGTATTTTGTACAAGATGCGGGACTTGACCGGAAGCCAGTGGAGGTGAATGAGGGTGGGGGGTGATGTGCTGCCAGGGCTTGGTGTGGGTGAGGACCCTGTCAGCTGAGTTCTGCACATACTGGAGCCTGTCCAGAGCTTTGCTGGATACCCACGAACAGGACTCCATTGCAATAGTCCAGGCGGGAGGTGACGAAGGCGTGGACGAGGGTTTCGGCCACAGAGTCAGAGAGGGCCGGTTGGAGTTTGGCAATGTTTTTGAGGTGGAAAAAGGCAGATTTGGTGATGGATTTGATGTGTGACTGGAAGGAGAGGGTGGAGTCAAGCATGACACCCAGGTTACGGACTTCGGGAGATGGGCAGATGGAGCAGCCGTAAACCTGGAGGAGAAAGTATGCCGAACTATGCCGGATTCCAGTGAGGAATTGATGATGTCCACCATGAAGGAGGAGAGAGTAGGTAGGCAGTCCTTGACCAGTGCTGAGGGCATGGGTGAGCCGTTGAGGAAGCGACACCATGTGGCTGAGGTGTGGGTGTAGGGGGAGGAGGGGGTGGAGCTGGCGCCAGGAGCTGCTAGTGGATGGAGTCCACTTTCGCCTGGAAGAAATCCAGAAACTGGGGGGGGGGGGGGGGAGTAGAGATCGGGGGGCTCCTGAGGGGTGTGGGGGGCATCAGGGGGGGAGGGAGGGGGGCTGAGTAGGCGGTTGATGGTGGAGAACAACGCTCTGGGGTTGTTTTGCTGGGAGCCAATGAGAAGGGAGTAATATTGTTTCTTGGTCCGAGAGAGGGTTTCCCCGTACGACTTCCCATCATGGTCTCTGAAGGCCAGACGGTGAAGGTGGAGTGTGAGGCCAGTTGTTTTAGAGAGCTTCTCCAACTGACCACCAGTGGGCCTCACGCTTCACACGGAGATCAGAGGTGAACCAGGGGGCGGGGGGGCGGCGGGGGAAGGAGACAGTCCGGGTTTTGAGGGGCGAGAGAGTCGAGGTTGGGCGATAAGGCAGTGTTGCAGTGGGCTACCAGGGCATCCACCGGTGTCGGGGGGGGGGGGGAACCGAGGCCATGTGGGTCGCTAGCTTTCAGTCTAGGGTGGGTGGTACACACTATGCACACACACACACACACACACACACACACGCTCAGGGGAACTGTGAGAAACCGGAGACAGCTTCATGAACATACAACTTTCCCCCCCACCCCCAGATCTTCTACACACAGCTGTCTCTAGCTTCAGAAAACTGTGGCAAAGAAATTACAGTGTTGACATGAATGTTTGTGAACTCCATAAACCTCAATAAAACAACAACAATACTGTGGTGGTGATACCCAGAAAGAAAGTACAGTCAAAAAACCAACCGCCAGTTCAAAATAAATGAAGAAGCCAATCCTTGATAAGAAGCCATGCATGGACATGCAGGAGGAGCTGGAACAAGCAACTATTCACAGTGTTTGACAAACAGCAAGATTATAGGATGCAGTGTTTGTTTCAGTTTGAGTTGGGAATAATTATGCTTGTCAGTAATCATCTACGTACATTTCGTTTCATGTCACAACAGGCTCAACCTGTAAGGGGAATAGCTCAGTGTGCATTTTTCAGGGATAAAATAATTCAAAGGACAACATTATCTGATCTCCACATTTGCATATCGTTAGCCTCATAGCATAACTGCCTAAGTAATATTTTGGCCAAATTGAGATATCTGCCTAACTCTACTCTCCTAACACTGCTGATTCACTGTGCATTAGTGCCTCTATGCCATCAGCCTATCAGAATGCTTGTTACATTCCAAAATCACTATCTGCCCAAGTCATCTCTTTGACATAGGCATGTTTGACACTACATACAAAGATGGCTCGGCTGACCACAAGTGAAGCATGACTCAGGCAATTATGCTACGAGGTTAACGATATTGAAGAATGAAATCTCATGAATTCCACATTCTCATTCCTGATTCCTCCTGACTTGCGGGATGTATTTTCTTTCTCTGGACACCGACGGATAAGGAGTTAGTCAGGTGACGGGGTAGAGGGGGAGAAGAAGGATTGTGGACGAACACGTGTTTGTTTCAGGCTTTTGAACTGCATGTATGACACAGCTGGGACTGAGACAGCATGACAGCGGTCACGTGCAGGGTGTGAAGAGTGTCTCCGGTCTCCAGTGGATGAAGAGCAGAGGAGATATAATAAATAAACCACCAAATAAGGGAAACAACCAGAAAAACAAACTGACTGTGATCGACCGTGAGCCCCCAGAGTAACCGTCAGTCACACAGTGTGGGTTAGAGGGATTAGTCACGTCATGCTGGTACCATTCACATGAGAGGGTTAACTAGGGTTAACCAGGCTAACATCAGAGTTAACCAGAGTTAACCAGGCTAACATCAGAGTTAACCAGGCTAACATCAGAGTTAACTAGGGTTAACCAGGCTAACATCAGAGTTAACCAGAGTTAACCAGGCTAACATCAGAGTTAACTAGGGTTAACCAGGCTAACATCAGAGTTAACCAGGATTAACCAGGCTAACATCAGAGTTAACCAGGATTAACCAGGCTAACATCAGAGTTAACCAGGATTAACCAGGCTAACATCAGAGTTAACCAGGCTTAACCAGGCTTACATCAGAGTTAACCAGGATTAACCAGGCTAACATCAGAGTTAACCAGGATTAACCAGGCTTACATCAGAGTTAACCAGGCTTAACCAGGCTTACATCAGAGTTAACCAGGATTAACCAGGCTAACATCAGAGTTAACCAGGATTAACCAGGCTAACATCAGAGTTAACCAGGATTAACCAGGCTAACATCAGAGTTAACCAGGCTTAACCAGGCTTACATCAGAGTTAACCAGGCTTAACCAGGCTAACATCAGAGTTAACCAGGCTTAACCAGGCTTACATCAGAGTTAACCAGGATTAACCAGGCTAACATCAGGGTTAATCAGAGTTAACCAGGCTAACATCAGGGTTAATCAGAGTTAATCAGGGTTAATCAGAGTTAATCAGGGTTAACCAGGGTTAAGTAGTAACATCAACCACAGCCACCCTTCCACGTCAGGTACCACCAGGCAGCCCATGCATGCACACCGACCAGGACAGGCTGCTCATAAAATAAAACAACACCAGAAACAAGGAAACTACCAAGCCAAAAAAAGGAGTGCGAGAACAAAAACAAAAAACAAAAAACAAAAAGAGAAAGAAAAGAAAAGAAAAGAAAAGAAAAGAAAATAATTTGCGGGTTTTCAAAAAGTGCACAACAACATCAACATCAACATAGAGCAGCTAGACGTCAGCGGCTTCCTACTTACTTCGATATTGCTGTCTAGTGATCCTGCACTGCTGCGTCGGCCCCGCTTGCCTGCCCAGGACATGCAACACGACCACAGGTTAGAGAGGACCACAACACACCTGGCCAGCTGCCTAGCTAACGCTACGGGATAGGCCTACCATGTCTACACACAGCCAGCTGAGAGCTAACAAGAGGTAACAAGAGCTAACAAGAGCTACATGGCTCTCAAGTCTCACGCATTGGGTGTGAGACAAGGTGTGGCGTGTGAGCGTGTGAACGGGTTGAAATGCGTGTGTCTCACGCCCAATGCGTGAGACTTGAGAGCCCTGGAGCTAAGACCAGTGACCGGGGATGGGGGGTGAGGGGGGTAGAGTAGACAGGCACTAGTGGGTGAGAGAAAGAGTAGGCCAATCCTACTAGCTACGGCTGGTAGAGTGTTACACTAGGTCAAAGGGGGGCCCTACTACTATAGGCTACATCGCTACGCTAGGTCAAAGGGGAGGCCTACTACTATAGGCTACATCGCTACGCAAGGTCAAAGGGGGGGCTACTACTGTAGGCTAGGTCACTACGGAACAACAACAACAGCTACTACATCTCTACGTCTCTTCACAACGTGAGGTGTTACTGGCAGGACACTTTCGGTGTTCCCTGAAAGGAGATTTGGGCGTCTTTCAGAGAGAGAATTATGTGAATCTAACGCCGAAGAAAGCAAATCATCACACAAGACTCCCAACATGGCGCCTTCTCACCGCACCGACGACGGCAAATCAAAATGGAAAGTTCTAGAAGGTTCGCTCAGTGCCAAATAAAAATAAAATATATATGGAGTGTACCGATGAAAAAAAACACTGATGAAAACACACAGAAACCATTTACCCGAGTGAGAATGTTCCCCAATGTTCCCCAAGACCAAAATCAAGAAGATCAATAAAATGGGTGTGTAGCAAAGTGGTATATCAGGAGAACAAGTTAAGGTTAATCTGCTGAGAAATGATATCAGTCTCAAGGTGCATGATGATGGTTTAACACCAGAACAGCCATGGAGGTAAACCCTGTGAGTAAAACAGTTTTTTCTGTGTAGGAAGGAGGCTTAATTTACGAGCCGGCCACCTAGTGGTCGTTGTGTGTAAATAGCAGCTTAGCATTGTAAAGAGGGGCGAGGCGGCTCTTATAGTAGGTAAAAAGGCACAGCAAGTGTCAGCGCCACCGAATGGTTTAACCAAAGGACTGCTGTATTGAATAGTCCAACTAGAGGTGCTCTACAAATTATCAATAATCAATAATCAATTGATCAATTAATCAATAAACTAATCAGTAATGTGTCAACTGCATATAAAGTGTTACCCACAAATATTCATGCAAGTGAAGCACTACGTTTTATCAAACCGTTGACAGTGAGTGATACACCGCCTGCCTACCTAATCCCCTGTGCTGAGATGTCATTAAAAGATACAAAGTGAAAGTAGAAGAAATAGAAAAATATCAGTGGATTTTTTTTTTAACAAAGAACAAAAGAGAGATCAAATAAATAAATAAATCAAATAAATTGATGATGACTGGACAGAAAGAGTCTGTTGTGGGTGAGAAGCTTCACTGAATTTCATTCACCGGATCTGATAAACGATAAATTATAAATGATAAAAGCCCAGTTACATAGGATGAGCCTTGGGCAGTGAGTGGCCGTACAGGCGAGGCAGATCTATAGGCTCTGCTTGGATCAACAACAGAACATCACTCCCCCCTCGCTACAAAGACGCCGCCATCGACCACAACGACCTACATAAGTGCTCTCTCCGCCCTCTCTGGTAAAACCACTATGATTAGTCAATACTGCCTAGTAAAAACGTCACCAAGGCACATTAGTAAACACCTTCATCCCTCTCTCTCTCTCTGTGTTCCAGATACTTCAGTCACCCTTAGACATATCCCTCCTTAGATTCACGGCCCCTCCCTCTCCTGTATTGCTGAAGTTGTGGTTAACAGAGTGTATACACCTGGCTGGTCACCTGCGGTGGCTACAACCCCCCCCCCCCCCATCCCCCCCCCAGAAAAGAACAGCACAGAGAGGGGAACCTAGCTTGCTCTCCGTGCGTTCACACCCTGCCTCCCTAACAAAGTCGTCATCTAAATGTAGTAGTATCATGCCAGTACCCAGCTCAGATCTACAACGTACTACTTTGCACTACTAGAAGGGGATGGACTGACGTCTAGAACGTTCTATTTGAAGGTCACAGGGGGCTTCTAGAATCTAGAGCGACTGGCCATCTTTGATGACATCGTCTCACCTGCATCCGAGAGGTCACGCAGGGAGCTACTGAGCGCGCTCCTCTTTAGCCCCTCCCCCATGGCGTAGCTGTCGTCCAGGCTAGCGCGGCTCAGGTTGCCGTTGCCCGCCTCCTTCTTCAGGCCCGAGCTCTGTGATAGGCTGGGCCGCACCACGCCCTTCTGCTTCTCCAGCTCCGCTGCGCAGGGGAGACAATGTTTACAGTTTACAGTTTTATTGTTACGTCACTCAGAGTTGCCGGATGGGATTGACAATTTCCAGCCTAACCACATAACCCACAGTCTAAAAACCTGCCGAATCCACCGAAAACTACCACCCGAAAACATATATATATACCGCCCAAATGCTATTTATCCAGCCCATTCGCCAAAATTGTTTTTTCCCCCAGTCCAGTGTGATCAAAAGTAGCCCAATTTGGCAACACTGGTCACATAACACAAGTGTAAGAGAGTAAAATTCTTAGGTTGCTTCGGTTTCCTGTTATTGCAGCACAACAAGACAACAAGGCATACGTGAGACAATTGGACCAGAGAGAGAGAGGGGGAGAGGGGAGAGAGAGAGGGGGAGGGAGAGAGAGAGGGGGAGGGGGAGAGAGAGAGAGATGGGGGGGAGAGAGAGAGGGGGAGGGGAAGGGAGAGAGAGAGATGGGGGGGGAGAGAGAGAGAGAGGCGGGAGGGAAAGAGAGAGAGAGAGAGGGGGGGGAGGGAGAGAGAGAGAGAGAGAGGGGGGAGGGAGAGAGAGAGAGAGAGAGACAGGGGGGGAGACAAGTCGTGTGGGATACAATTAGCAGTACAGACAGGCTCAGGATCAGCCCACTGGACAGGACACACACTGGTGATTTAAGTAGGCGAATCCCGTCTCTGTCGGTGAAAGGCCTTCTTATAGACCGACTTAAGGAGATGAAGATAGTCCTGCTCACTCTCTATCCGGTACTTTTCCATTTCCTGAACTTCCGCGATGGACTCCCGAAGGTCGTCGGTGAACTTCTTTCGGTCCTGCGGGTTGGGAGCGTTGAAGTTGATGAGCACTTTGATGTCGGCTCCGGGGATGGCTGACGTCAACCGCACCCCGTTAGGATAATCTGCAGGATGGATGACATCATCATCGTCATCAGACTGTTTATAACATGATAGATCTCAGACGTTGGAAAACCACGACAAAAGCTTTAATTGTTACCGCTCTTCTTATAAGGGAAAGTAAGACGACTCCAAGGATTGTTTCTAATGGCGATTGTTATGATGCGAAACCATGGTGTTAACTGGGATCGTTTAAAGAGGTTCACACAGCGGTGATGAGGTCACTGACTTGTTCTACCCCTCTCCTCCCCCTCCCTCTCTCCTCCTCCCCCCTCCCTCCTTCTCCACCTCCCCTCCCTCTCCCTCCCTCTCCCTCCCTCTCCCCCTCTCCTCCCCCCTCCCTCCTTCTCCACCTCCCCTCCCTCCTCCCCACAAATGTGTAAAAGATGGTGAGGAGATACTGACACTATCTCAGCAGCACTTACACTGGTTCTCAAAGAGGGTGGTCTGCATGCCGAACAGAGAGAAGCTCTGCCTGAAGCTGTACGTCACTGAGTTCTTCTTCTTCTGGAAGATCTTGGTGACCTGTAACGCAGAAAAAAAAGACCATGAGCCATGGGTGGGGTCATTTGACCCTGTGAGTAAAGATTATATTATATCTTAGCACTCGATAACATTTCAGGACCCTCCTTTCATGACTTTTCCTAGAGATGTGCGTTCTACCACCCAGTATCCTTACATTTTCAAAGTCACATCAGGATAAGCTAGTATGAAGCTATTTTGCAGTTTTTCTGTGTAGGAGGCAGGCTAATTTACAAGACGGCCAACTAGTGGTCGTTGTACGTAAATAGCAGCTTCCCATTGTAAAGACTATGGTCATTTGACCTCCGAGGCGGCTCTTATAGTAGGTAAAAAAGGCACGGCTGTTCTAGTGTTACATCAGTACATTCTGGCTGATCTGAGAGAAGCCTCAGACATCTAAAGGGGCGAGCCCACAGTTCCACATACCACCAGCAGGTCGTTGAAGAGGAAGATCTCCCTCTGGTGCAGACCCAGCTTCTGAGGCTTGTTGGGGTCGGGGACTTCAAACAGTCTGCAGTAACACACCAGCCTCCGGTGGGGCAGAGACAGGACCTGCAGACACAAACCGTGACGTTAGAATTATACTTTTGTCAAAATTAAGTTTTTTACATAATCTGATCCATTAGGTGTTTATTAATGCCTGTGTGGTGTTATTTTTAAAAATGTTGACATTTTTGAGTTAGTAATTAATAAAATACAAAAGTTCCATCTCATAAAACATAATGGAATGTAAAAACTTTGACGCTCAATATCTCTGAACTACCCTAAACGGAGATAGAACCTTATCCTTCTAAGATCACGAAACACAGAGATCCCCACCGCAGGAGGGAGCTGTGGATGGGAGCTGGTGAACTGGAGGGTTAATGGGCCTCATATCTCAGGTGCCTACCACTGCCGCTGTGCCTTTGAGCAAGGCACTTAACCCCCTAATTGCTCCAGGGGCGCTGACTATGACTGACCCTCTGCCTAGAGCAAAAATAAATAAAATTTAATGTTGTTGTGCAGTAGACAGAAAAGGTTGAATCTAATCTAAAACAATTGTGTTTATCCGTTTCTGGAGAACATAGGGCCGATACTTTCAGCGTCTTTGAGCGCTGGAAAAGCGCTATATAAATACAATGAATTATTATTATTATTATTATTATTATTATTACTTACACATCCCAGGCCGTGGTGAAGAGATCCGATCTGCAAGGGAGACAGAGAGGTTAGCGTGATGTGCACTAGGGATCATAAGTGCGGGTTAGAGGGAAATACGAGCCATTCTAGGGAGCAGAGAGACACTAAAACGCTCTCTACCGACTCTGAAAGAGAAATAAACACAAAATGTGTCCTTTCGCTGCGAGATTCCTGCAGTACTTCAGATGTATCCATTTCTTTTAAAGTGTTTCTGTGTGCTTCCACTTATATAAGATTGTAGCGTTTAATGTCGACCTTGTCTCTCTCTCTCTCGCTGGAGCGTTAACCTCCACTCTCCTGGCTGCTGATGACTCATCCCCTGGGGGGTGAGGGTGATGGGTGGGGAGGAGAGGGGGAGGAGAGGAGGGAGGAGGGAGGGAGGGGGAGAAGGAGGGGGAGGGGGAATGAAAGGGGGAGAAGGAGAGAGGGGGGAAGAGAGGGGGCAAAGGAGCGAGGGAGTAGGGATGAGAGGGGGAGAAGTGGAGAAGGAGGGAGGGGGGAGGAGCGGGGGAGAAGGAGGGAGGGGAGGGGAGGGAGGGGGTAGTAGAGGGGGAGAGGGGGAGAAGGAGGGAGGGGGAGAGGGGGTTCGGGTGAGCGAAAGAGAGAGAGAGAGAGACGTCACGGTAATGAATACGGAGATGATGGAGGGAGAGTAAACACCTCGGAAAAAAAAAGAAAATGTCCTGATCTCCGGTCGGCAGGGGGATTGAGTCGGGACAGGATAGTCCCGTCCATCACCCCCCCCGCCTCCTCAGCAGACTCCCTCCCAGAAGTCCCTGCGACTCCTGAGGGCCTCCGACGCACATTAAAGGCGGCGGGCGTGAAGGTCCGCAGACGTGAGCGATCGGACGCGTCACAACCGGAAGGTTCCGCTAAAGAAACCACCGCTCCGATTTGTTTTCTCATTTAGGAGAGAGCGTGGGGTATGAATAATGCAAGGTCTCTCTGGGTCTGACGGCTCAGCGGGATAGACTCGGTGCTGCTTGGGTCCGTTGGCTGCTGCTGCAGTGGGTTCTGGGTAGATTGGGGACTGAGTCTAGGGGACTGAGTGGCTTAGATGGGAGGAGGAGGAGGTAGAGGAGGAAGTTGAGGAGGAGAGGATGAGGAGGGGGAGGAGAAGGAGGGAGTTGAGGAGGAGGAGGAGGTGGAAGAGGAAGAGGAGGAGGATGAGGAGGAGGAGGGGGAAGTTGAGGAGGAGGAGGAAGTTGAGGAGGAAGGGGAGGAGGAGGAAGGGGAGGAAGGGGAGGAGGAGAGGAGGAGGAGGAAGAGGAAGAGGAGGAGGATAAGGAGGAAGAGGAGGAAGTTGAGGAGGAGAGGAGGAGGAGGAGGCGGAGGCCGAGTAGGAGGAGGGGAAGGTGGAGGAAGAGGAAGAGGAGGAGGTGGAAGTTGAGGAGAAGGATGAGAGGATGAGGAGAAGGAGGAGGAGAGGAGGAGGAGGAGGAGGAGAGTGGTCACGGTAGGTAGCAGCAGCACCACAGGGTGTCCAGACTCACCGGCTTCTTCCCCACGATGAGCTTCTCCACCTTCTGCACCTGGGACACGTGGTCCTCGTTGGTCTTCAGCTCCCGCTTCCTGATCCTCTCATAGATCCCCGTCAACATTTCCCTGGGGATGTCCTCACCATCATCCACACCTGGGGGGGGGAGAGGGGGAGGGAGGGGGGGAGGGAGGGGGGGAGGGGGGGGAGAGAGGGGGAGAGAGAGAGAGAGAGAGGGGGGGGAGAGAGAGAGAGGGAGAGAGAGGGGGGGAGGGGGAGAGGGAGAGAGAGGGGGGGAGGGGGAGAGAGAGAGAGAGAGGGGGGGGAGAGAGGGTGGAGGGACAGGATGAGGGAGACAGAGAGAGAGAGAGAGAGAGAGAGAGAGAGGGGGGGAGGGAGAGATACATGTCCATTAATACATGCATGCGCACATACACACACACGCATACACACACACACACACACACACACACACACACACACACACAGTGTAGACTAGAGAGTTCCTGTTTTCTCAGGAGAATGTGTCTTCTCTGGTCGCTGCTTTCTCAGTTGTAATTATCACCGCTCCAGCATCCAGAGAGATGAGTTAGCCACGCTGCTAAACCTGCTAAACGCTCCTGCTTCAGCCCTGACTTACAGCACAAGAATACCACATTCATATTCCCCCTGGCCATTAATCAAGGCACAGTGCATTCACAAATCAAAATGTAATTTGAGATAACTCCAAAACTCATCCTTGCATTCATCCTTGGACAATAACAACAGCAACAATAACAGCCTGGAAAGAGAATCTGTCTTGTGAGGCCTTTAACTGTAAGTAAGTAAGTAAGTAAGTAAAATGTATCTCTATAGCACCCATCCCAGACCAGGGGTCACAAATACAAGAACATAATAAAAGAGCAAAAAGTCATAGCAGGTTAAAATAGGCAAACAAGTGAAAATAAGAACTAGTAACAAACAATAAGTGTACAACAATGTCAACAGGACACAGACCGACAGGCTTCTTTTGGGGTTAGCCAAAAGCCTGTCTATACAGGACAGTCTTCAGCTGTTTTTTTAAAAGCCTCGACCGAGACCCGCTGATCTAAGATCCAAGGGCAGAGCATTGCAGAGCCTGGGAGCCACGGTTTGGAATGCTCCATCACCCTTGGTCTTCAATCTGGCACGGGGGACAACCAACAAGGTAGGTACCTCGAAGGTTCTTGACAAAGTCATCCAGCTTCATCTTTCTCTCCGGCTTCACGTTGGGGCTGTACATGTCTGTGTTGAGGAGGATGATGGCGAAGGCCAGGATGAAGATGGTGTCTGGGTTCCTGAACTGACGAACCACCCCGGGGTTACAGATACAGTACCGCTGGCTGTGGAGAGGAGAGGAGGGGAGAGGAGGGGAGGGGAGAGGAGAGGGGAGAGGAGGGGAGAGGAGAGGGGAGAATGGGAGGGGAGGGGAGGAGAGGAGAGGAGAGGAGGGGAGGGGGGAGAGGAGAGGACAGTGGACAGAGAGGGCGCGAATGAACGCATGACAGCATTTTGACAGAAACATCCTTGCAATCGCAATAACATCAGTGACAGTTCGAAAGATGTCCTTCAACCCTACACCGCGAGGGTGCGCCTCGTCGAAGCAGAACCGGATCAATAAAGTTATTTGTGTTGTGACTGATTGGCTCCAGCTATAAAGCAGGGGTGTTTATTATTGATATTGTGAAGATGTCTAGTCTGGTCTGGGATCATTAAAATGATACTTGTCTTCCCCCCGAGCCGATAGAATGATGAACAAGTCTATAAAACTCCTTCCCTATCCCGTTAGGCAGTCCATTTGAGATGCAATCTAACTCGCTACCCAGCGAGCGCATGATCGTATTTCGGAAGGGGCTTCCAGATTATTATTTGTTGTTCTATCATTTGGCATCAGCCACAGCTATAAAACATCTCGTGGGACGCAGGAGGCCAGACAAAAGCTGTGTCTGTCTGTTGCGTGTCAAATGTGTTTACCAGCTACCAAAACAAAAGAAAACACAAGAAGACTCTAGTTGCTAGTTGATGCAAGCATCCACCCAGATGTGTAATTTGAACTACAGCCATGAAATCAGTTAATTTGTTACGCTTCGTAGAACACTACGCACAGGTTCACCCCTATTTTACAAGCTTGTGAAACAGCCAGTGAAACAGCGGGCCTCTGAGAACATTTTGCTGTCGAAAATACATTTCCAAATGTTTGTTTACTGCGTTCATGCTTCTTTGACCAATTATTTTCTGTATTTTATTTCATGCTCCTGTGTACAAATGAATATGTCTTGCGTATTTCAATAGATTTTGAGCCGTGTGTAGTTCAGTGTTCAGCACCTGAATACACTTTCAGAGATGGACAACCCTGAAGCAACGTGTTTACTGGAGCAAAGACGTCCTTGCTGCTGAGTGCTGAGGGAAGTACGTCCCCCTGCAGGCATGAGAATGCTTTATGGTTTCATACGAGGGGGATTAAATGATGGCCAAACAAACAACGGCTTAACACTAGAACAGCCACCAGGGCTCATTTGAGTAAAGAAAATGTTTATATCTTTGCCCTCGATCAAATTTCATGACCATCCTTTCATTTCATGACCCTCCTTTTACCCTCCTAGATATGTGCGTTCTACCACCCCAGTAGCCTTACATTTTCAAAATCACATCAGGATAAGCTAATATAAAGATATTTTGCTGTTTTTCTGTGTAGGAAGCTAGGCTAATTTACAAGCGGCCAACTAGTGGTCGTTGTGTGTAAATAGCAGCTTGAGCATTGTAAAGAGGCGGCTCTTTTAGTAGGTAAAAAAGGCACGGCTGTTCAGGGAGACTTCACCGATTTTTAAATCTAACAATCGTTGTGATGTCTCTACCTGTAGGCCTCTAGGAGTGTGTGTAGATCTCGGAGTGTGTGTAGGTCTCTAGGAGTGTGTGTAGGTCTCTAGGAGTGTGTGTAGGCCTGTATGAGTGTGTGTAGGCCTGTATGAGTGTGTGTAGGTCTCTATGAGTGTGTGTATGAGCGTCTCTCCTACCTGTAGGCCTCTATCAGCCGCTCCACCTTCTGTGCCTCCCCCTGGACTCTGATGTGGGCCTGGAACTTCCTCAGGGCCTCGTCCAGCTCCATGGCCCCGAAGTCCATCTCATCCACCACACAGCTGTGGAGACACACACGCACGCGTACACACACACACACACACACACACACACACACACACAGACACAGACACAGACACAGACACAGACACAGACACAGACACAGACACACACACACACACACAGACACAGACACAGACTGAGTTCAGAGGACTGGGGACATAGAATGGACACACAATGTACACAGACATGCACACATGCAAACACACGCACACACAGAGAGACACACACACACACACACACACACACACACACTCTCACACACACACACACACACACACACACACACACACACACACACACACACTCACGCACACACACACACACAGACAGACACACTCTCTCTCTCACACACACACACACACACACACACACACACACGTGGGAACACATTTCCTATAATGGAGGATGTGTTTCCTATAACCGTTTACGCACATTTACAAAGGCTACAGATCCCGTCTGCGATCAATAGAGAGAGAGAGCAGAGGGCTGCAGAGCGAGAGGTAGTGACTTCTCTCTGCGGAGGAGATGAGATCTGAGGAGACGTTGAGATTTATAGACGCGACTTAAAGAGCTCTTTAGACTTCCTGTCAGGCGGACACATAGGGGACCTGCCGCGCCTTATCCTCCTCAGAACCTGCTAGCTGCTAGCGGCGGTTAGCCTCGAGTGGAGCTGTTGACTCACTGCTGCAGACACAGTAGTGAGTGAACACTGTAGAGCATGAAATAAATAAATAAATAAATAAAGTCTGCGGCCCCGTACCTACGACCGAATCACAGCCGTGCTGATATTCAGTATAAAAGCACTCCCTCTCGTGTGATATTGCTTAAATAAAGCTATTTTGCTAGTTTTTTCTGTGTAGGAGGCAGGCTAATTTAAAAGACGCGCCAACTAGTGGTCGTTGTGTGTAAGTAGCCGCTTCCCTTTGTAAAGACTATAGTCATTTGACCCCCGAGGCGGCTCTTATAGCAGGTGAAATAGACACGGCTGTTCTAGTGTTAACGAAGCAGAGACCCAAACCTTCTGACCATGAACATCTGGCTCCCCCCCTTAGCGCTACGCTACTTAGTGCTAGGCTACTTAGTGCTAGGCTACTTAGTGCTAGGCTACTTAGTGCTAGGCTACTTAGTGCTAGGCTACTTAGTGCTAGGCTACTTAGGTCAGCTAGCCCCATTTCAAAAGCACTCCTCTCTGAAGATGAGGGTTCAAAGTGCGCGGTCTGAATGTCCTGGCTCTGACACACATCGCCACAGAGCTGTGGGCGTCTGTACAGATCGGTGCCAGAGATAGTCTTATTGTTGAGCGGATATTCCCTGTGTAGACATTATTCATTTCTAGTTAGAGAGTTATAGAGTTATAATTCATTGAGGCTGAGGCGAATGGAAAAATACTTAATGTGATGGGATTGTAATTGTAGAGTGGCACCAGAGCAAAAAAACATGATGAATATTTCATAGAACTACACTTCTGTGAAGAGGCATCACTTATTTGCATTTTTTCTCTCTCCAGAAACACACAAATGGAAAGCTGTTTACTTTCCACAGGGATGATGAATTCAATGGGAAAACTAAAGTGACAGAAGAAGAATGGTTGTTAGGGCGAATCTCCAGTGTAACAGAATACGATCTGTTTTGTTCTGTTTTGTGATTTGTTTAGCGGGGAATGGCGGTTTGGAAGTTAGCCGCTTTAACGACGCCGCTAACAACTCACTCCAGGACGTCTCTGTTGAACTGTTTCTGCCGGTTCCCCAGGAACTCTCCAATCATCTGCCGGCTCAGCCCCTTCCTCTGTAACAGGAAGTGAGCCACGCCCACGGGCGTGTCCGGGACAAACCCCCGGTCGATCAGATACTGGGTGCCCTTCTCTGGTTTCCTGAGGGGGAGAGAGAGAGGAGGGGGGGGGGGGGGAGGAGGGGGAGAGAGAAAGGAGGGGGGAAGGGGGAGAGAGAAAGGAGGGGGGAAGGGGGGGAGGGGGGGAGAGAGAGGAGGGTAGGGGAGGTAGGAAGGGAGAGCGGAGGGTAGGGGAGGTAGGGAGGGAGAGCGGAGGGTGGGGGAGGAGGGAGGGAGAGAGAGAGGGTAGGGGGTGAGAGAGAGAGAGAGGAGGGTAAGGGAGGTAGGGAGGGAGAGAGAGGGGGGGAGGGAGGGTGAGAGAGAGAGAGAGAGAGAGGATGGTAAGGGGAGGTAGGGAGGGAGAGAGAGAGAACATGTTTAATATCCCAATCAGTGATTAACTCTGCTAGCCTTGTCAGAACGTGTGTGTGTGGGGGAGGTCATGATTAAAGCAGCTTCATGGTCTGATCCAACATGAAAGCAAATCCACGTAATCATCTCAAATTAATTAAATCAAAGAAACGTACACACGCACATTTCATAATCCTACCGCAAGACATGACTAAGGAAATAACACAACACCAATACATCTGTTTGTGTGTGTGTGACCTAAATAAACCCACTCAATCATCATAATTGCAGATTAACATGCTGATTAATCCACCATGTTGACTAAAATGATTTTGTTTGAAGTGGAACAACATCAATAACATCCTCAGCGATATTCAATTCAACGTCGTATCTTGAGGACCTTGTTTATATGACCTTTGACCTTTACAATCCTCTGGTTATGGTAATACTCTGGGGTAAAAGCCTGTCTCATCATTAGAGAAGAAACAGCCATTTTGTTCCTTAGTCTCTGTTGGTCGTTCACACAGCGGTGATTGTGAGCGCTGATTGCAGTTCATCATCATGTATATCAAGTGGTGGTAGTGGTGTGTGTGTGTGTGTGTGTGTGTGTGTGTGTGTGTGTGTGTGTGAGTGTGTGTGTGTACTTCAGAAGGAAGACCCAGGACATGTAACAGCACTGTGTCTGGCTCTGTGTGTCTGAGGGGGGGAGTGTGTGAGTGGTGTGTGTGTGTGTGTACGTGGTGTGTGTGTGTAGTGGTGTGTATGTGCCTGGGGGGGGAGTTAGTGTGTGAGTGGTGTGTGTGTGGAGTGTGTATGCGCCTGAGTGTTGTGTGTGTGTGTATATGTGTCTGGAGAGGTGTGTGTGTATGTGAGTGGTGTGTGTGTGTGTGTGTGGAGTGTGCATGCGCCTGTGTGGTGTGTGTGGAGTGGTACGTCGAAGCGTACATACTTGTTGAAGAGGTTGAGGCCGATGCGGTAGTGGTGTGTGTGTGTGTGTGTACGTACTTGTTGAAGAGGTTTAACCCTAGGCGGTAGTGGTGTGTGTGTGTGTGTGTGTCTCTCTAGTGTGTGTGTACAATACGTACTTGTTGAAGAGGTTCAACCCTATGCGGTAGTGCCTCTTGCGTATGAGGTCGTTGCTGAAGGCGGGGGAGTCCCAGCTGTTGCGCGTCTCCTTGTGGTACGTCTGCTTGCTGAGCTTCTGCTCCCGCAGGCTGTCCCGGGACGACGACTCGGAGCTGCAGTTGATGGTGTCGTTGCTGTTGGACGTGCTGTTCACGCTGTCGTTGTCGCCGTCAGAGAAGTCCGACTCCGACTTGCTCTGCCGGTTAGCCGTGCCGTTGATGGCTAGGTGGCTCTCCAGCTGTCGCGGGGGTGGGGGCGCCCCCCGGTGGCGCATGGATCCTCCTCCGCCCCCCCCCCTCCTCCTCCTCCTCCTCCTCCTCCTCCTCCTCCTCCTCCTCCTCCCTCCTCGTCTCTGAGGGCCGACGACCCCCCACCCCGAGAGGGAGGGAGACCTCCTCCCCCGTGACCGACGTGTTTGGGGCTGGTGGCCTGTGTGATGGTAAAAAACATGAATAAATGGACTGCACTTACATAGCGGCGTCTTCCAAAGCGCTTTACAACGGCCTCTCGTTCACCCGTTCACACACGCATTCACTCGCCGATGGCGAGATAGGCAAGGTACCACGCAAGGCGCCGGCCGGCCCCGCTCATTGGGAGCAATTTGGGGGTTCATTGTCTTGCCAAGGACACTTCGACATGTGGCCAGCCGGGGCTCGAACCGCCGATCTTGCGATCAATCGACGCCGGCTGGATGGGTGGATTCAATAAGACTCAAATAGTGAATTTTTGAACATTTTAAAGTATTGGTATGTTATTGAAGTACACATGGTGTAACTACAACTCTATAAACTGGGCTTATCCAATCTCAAGAGATGGAATTGCAGTGCAACAAACACACAACTACAGCTCTTTTATATACAAAAAAACACATCAGCTCCCAGGAACTGCAGGAATTTAAGGAGGATAAAACACAGACAAAACAGTGATAAACCGTCTGCATTCTGTAAAACGCCCCAACAAACGTAAAAACAACAAACGTCCCAGGAATTAAGGAGAAACCACAAACACAGACAAAAACAGTCATAAACCGTCTGTAGATTCTGTAAACGCCCCCCCACATTAACATGACAACAAACGATACATGATTAGGGTTGCAACATTCCCGTAAGTTTGGGAAAGTTGTGGCCTGGGGTGGTCCGGTGGTCTAAAGGCCAATGCACACAGCGTGCGATTTCTGTTGCACGTCAACATTCCATTTGGAAGTTTGAATGGAAGTCTATGAGAACATCGCATCTTAACACACACGGCCCCGATTTTAATCGCACGGCGAAAATTCGATTCCATTCATTTTGAATGGGACAAAGCACACGGCGTGCGAGTTTTGTCGCACTGTCAAATTTTGCAAATGTTGTAAAAGTTTGTGGTGCGACGGATTATTGCATCACAATGGGACAATTGGGAAAACTTCAACTGGTCTATCTAAATTAATTGAGTCACTCATAACGGGGAGAGAGACTGGAGCATACATTTTTGACTGTCTCCTTTTTTGAAAGAAGTTAAAGGCTGAAGGTCTGACCCAAAAGGTCTGATATAGTACATACACCTACGGTACATGAAGGGTTTATGATGTACAACATTATCATTTCATTTTCATATCATATATTTCAAATACATACTGGACACAACGGATAATGGATGCCATTTGGTAAACCTCATCTTCTTGGAATGTTGAGGTGCAACAGAAATTGCATCGCACGCCGTGTGCATTGGGATGCGATTTTTTATGATTTTCTCATAGACTTCAATGGTGTGAGTTGAAAATGGAATTTTGCGGCGCAACAAAATCGCATCGCACGCCGTGTGCGTTGCAATGGAATGTTGTCGCGCAACAGAAATCGCACGCTGTGTGCATTGGCCTTAACACTGCGGTCTACAGTGCACACATACTGTATGCCCATGTCGGCATGGGTTCGAATCCGGCCCATGCCCTGCTGACATGCCCTCTCTCTCCCTTCTTCTCCTACTTTCCTATCTGTCTTCACTGAATCTGTCCAATAAAATGAAAACAAATACGAGTGGGACTGCCCCACTCAGAAAACAAAAACCAAAACGTAAAGTTTGTGAAACTTTCTGGTAATTTCCAAAGTTTCCCTACGGGTTTCAATTTGGAAACTTTGGAAATTATCGGAAAGCTTCACAAACTTCCCAAAATTCTGCAACCCTATCCGGTTGTTAAGTCTGACGTCAAAAGTGATGTTTAGCCATTTCCGGGTCCTAACCAGAAATTCTCCGCACCAGAGTACCAGTGAACTACAGCGGTAGAATGACAGTTTAATCGTTTGTTAGACTCAGATCTATTCATACAACAAGGGACACAATACATTCCCGTTTTCCCCATATTGTCAGGGTATTTGAGCCTCGGAAAAGCGCTATATAAATATAATTTATTATTATTATTATTTCGGCATTTCACAAGACAGCGCCTCAGCCAACTTTGGACCCGGAAACACGGCACGACTTAACAACCGGATACATGATCACATTTCATGATTTCACAGAATCCGCGTATCAACGTAAAAACTCCACCAACCCACCTGCTGCTGGCTGCATGCGGCGGCTGCCACCCCGCGCTCGTAGGCGCTCTGCCTCTTCAGCGAGCTGCGGTCCGACCGGTCGCTGAGCTCCACGCTGCTGTCGCTGGGCGGCTCGATGGTCAGCAGGGGCAGGTGGTCCACCCGCAGCCTCTGCTGCTCCTGGCACTCCAGGGACGGGGTACTACGGCAGCTGGTGTCCGTATCCCCCCCGCCCCCCCCCTTTGTCGTCTGCGCCGCTGTCGTTCCTGTTGTTGTCGTGCCGCGCCAGCGACCAGTACTCCTGGGAGGAGTTGAGGGAGCGGAGGCGCATCGGCGGCTCCGACTCGGTGCTGGAGGGCCGGTCTCCTCCTCCTCCTCCTCCTCCTCCGCCGGGGGACTGGGAGAGCGGCAGGGGGGGGGAGAGCTCCTCCTCGTCGATGTAGAGGGTGACGTCGCTGTAGGAGGCGCGCATCTCGTCCAGCTTGCGGTGGTGGTGGTGCTGGTGGTGGTCGGAAGAGGAGGAGGAGCCGCCGTGGTGGTGGTGGTGGTGGGAGGAGGAGGAGGAGGAGGGGTTTGACCTGGTAGGCCACCACCTCTCTCTCCACATCCGGGTGATGGTGGTGGAGGTGGTGGTGGCTCCTACTACTAGCGGGGGGAGTAACCTCGGACGGACCCTCGTCCCCGTGCAGGCTGCGACAGTTCAGGGCGTCGTCGATGGACTCGGCCAGAGACTTGACCTGGCGGGAGAAGGCGTCCTCCAGCTCCGTGATGGCGTCCGTGAAGTCGTTCTGCGCCGACGCGGAAGCGGGCGACTTCGGGACGACGCACACGCCCATGTCCCCCCCTCCTCCCCCCCCGCAGTCGGATGTCTGTTGCAGCGAGGAGGCGGAGTGCGAGGCGCCGAGTTTGGCGCGAGTTTCGACCCCCCCGCCTCCACCGTCGTCGGTGAGGGAGACCGTCTGTTTGCCCTCGAAGTAGGAGCTGTGGACTTTCTCGGGCCCTTCGAAGGAGAACTGCATTCTCATGTTGGACAGGACGATGCGTCTGGACATGCGGTTTTCCGACATGGAACTCCGGAGCCGCTCGAAGTTCTTGTTCATCTGGTACTGGCGGAAGGCGGTCTGGATAGTGCGCGCGGCATGTCGTGTTATGAAACGGCCCCCGTATTTACGCTCCAGCATCTCCACCTAGAGAGAGGAGGAGAGAGAGAGAGAGAGAGAGAGAGAGAGAGAGAGAGAGAGAGAGAGAGAGAGAGAGAGGAGGAGAGGTAGGGAGAGAGACAGAGAGAGAGGAGGAGAGGTAGGGAGAGAGACGGAGAGGAGAGGAGAGGAGAGGAGAGGAGAGAGAGAGAGCAGATGTATAAATGGTAAACGGACTGACTTATTCCAAAGCGCATTACAACGGCCTCTCATTCACCCGTTCACACACGCATTCACACACCGATGGCGGCCAAGCTATCATGCAAGGCGACGGCCAGCCCGCTCATTGGGAGCAATTTGGGAGTTCAGTGTCTTGCCCACAGACACTTCGACATGTGGCCAGTCAGGGTTCCAACCGCCGATCTGCCGACCTGATCTGCGATCATTAGACGCCGGCTCTACCTCCTGAGACACAGCCTCTACCTCCACCAGCCTCTACCTCCACCAGCCTCTACCTCCTGAACCACAGCCTCTACCTCCTGAACCACAGCCTCTACCCCCTGAGCCACAGCCTCTACCTCCACCAGCCTCTACCTCCTGAACCACAGCCTCTACCTCCACCAGCCTCTACCTCCACTAGCCTCTACCTCCTGAGCCACAGCCTCTACCTCCTGAACCACAGCCTCTACCTCCACCAGCCTCTACCTCAGCCTCTACCTCCACCAGCCTCTACCTCCACCAGCCTCTACCTCCTGAACCACAGCTGCCACCCTCCTGTGATGTGGATGTCTCTGTCTCTAATGTCCAGATTTGATGATGAGAACGTCTCTGATATCTGCTTGTGTAAATGCCAACAGTCATTAGGACTACTGATGTGATCTAAATTCTGGGCAAATGTCCCCTGATACGAGGCAGCTGTGGATGTCTGATGTGAAACACGGCGTTACGTACGGGAGGATATATGAAGGTCTGTGAACGGATTCAAGGTTACAGACAGTTTTATGCCCGAGAATAAAAAAAAGGCAGATAAGCATTTTTTCCATTTAAAAATAGCCAAACAACGTCATGATATAAGGACTGCTCAACACGTTTAATTTGT
>NC_137691.1:2443729-2446229 GCF_963989245.1 Nansenia antarctica
CACACACACACACACACACACACACCTCCCATTAACGCCTCCCATTAACTAAATCCAGGAAGACAAATATCACGTCAAACTGAACTGAGAGCAGTTTGATTGAAGAGTAATTTGAGCCGCTACATTAGCGACGGAAAAAAAACTGTGTCTGGTGAATCATCTTCACCTTCCTGTTTCAAATCTGACAAATAAATCTTTCAACACAATGAGCGCCGTTACATTATCGTCGCAGGTCTGAGTGGCATTGTTCTGTAAAGGTGACTGGCGACACCAGAACCGTAATGGGCCGTAAAACGACAGAATTAACGATGGTGGTCAGATCCAGTCCTTCAGACGAAGACATTAATCAGACGTCAGGACTGATTAACCCAGCGGTGATTAAGGCGGCTATAAGCGATGTCTAGAAGGCCCAGCAGGAGACGCCACCTGTCCACGCACGGCACATCCTCCTGAGCAGCTGATTGGTCTGTCTTCCCTAGTGGCAGTGCACTGATTGGTAGACATTGACATTTACATGTTTGGCGTTTAGCAGACGCCTTATTCCAAAGCGACTTACAATCGATACATTTGACTAAGCAAGTGAATCATCAATCCACCAGTCGTGGCAGGAACAGTAATCTAGCTCAGGCCCGGGGCCATTGGCAGTCTCCGTGATAAAAGCAAACACTTTTTTTTTTTTTTTACAACAGTACAAGGGGGGTAGTAGAAGTGTTACGGCCAAGCTCCACCTGCAGCGTTGCGTCAACTCGCCATCGACGTTGCGTCAACTTTCCGTTGTCCAAGCTCCACCTACTGCGTTGCGTCAACGTCAACGTTCTACTCTAGCTATACAAATAACCAATAGGCTATACAATTATAACCAACAACTACAATTGTAAATATACAATTGGTCTCATTGTGACGTCTGCGTCCACCGTCAAAAATCAAACTTTTTTGAATGTCTACTTTTGACGCAGCCATCGGACGCAACGCAACGCTGACGCAACGCAGCAGGTGGAGCACCTTTCATTGATTACAATGCATTTGATCCCAATTTCGGACGCAACGCACATTTGACGCAACGCTCGATGGCCATGGTGGAGCTTGGCCGTTAGGGGACACAGTAAAGGGGAAAAGCGGGTCGAGCTGCACCGGAAAGCTGAACTGCTTATTTCCGTTGTGGTCCTCGTTGGAAAAGGGGTGAGTGGGTCAAAGTTCAGTGAGCTGTCTGTCTGTCTGTCTGTCTGTCTGTCTGACTGCTGCTGGACGGATGAGAGAGAGCAGGCCTCCCCTCCCCGATTATGGAAAGTCAAACATATTTCTGTGTCAGGGGGGGTTAGCCTCGTAACTTTAGCCCAGCGGCGGAAGATTAACGTCCCATATTAAATGTGGTTCTTTTAATTAAATTAATTAGCGACCAGCAGCAGAGCGTGATGCATCACTGAGATTAGGACGTTGACGGCAACTGATTGAATTGGTTCAACAGCATAATGTGTGGCCGGTCTAAAACATGATGATTATACTCCATTTAGCCAGATTAAGACGAACGGCTAAAATACGGAACGTTAGCGAGCGCGCGCGGACTAACTGTTAAGTTGTACGTCTAGCTACATTAAATACGAACTAATACGAACTAATCTCCTGACATTTGTGGATCATTTGCGAACTGTAATCTGCAGACGAGCACCTCTAAACCACAGGGTTTCACCCAAACAAGCTCTCCAAACAAGACAACCAATCCATCATTTTCATTTTTTCGGGGGGCATTTTAGCAAAGCGACTTACAACACAATACAATTGACTAAGTAAGTGAATCTATCTATATATATCTATCCACCAGTCATAGCAGGATAAAGTAATCTATGCTCAGGCCAGGGGCCATTGGCCTGCTAGTCGTCGTGCTAGAAGAAGGAAGATTAAGAAGCAAAGAAACAAAAACCTTTTCATTATGACAGTGGGAAAACAGTACATGGGGGTAGTAGATGTCTCAGGAGGGACAGTACAGGGGGGTAGTAGATGTCTCAGGAGGGACAGTACAGGGGGGTAGTAGATATCTCAGGAGGGACAGTACAGGGGGGTAGTAGATGTCTCAGGAGGGACAGTACAGGGGGGGTAGTAGATGTCTCAGGAGGGACAGTACAGGGGGGTAGTAGATGTCTCAGGAGGGACAGTACAGGGGGGTAGTAGATGTCTCAGGAGGGACAGTACAGGGGGGTAGTAGATGTCTCAGGAGGGACAGTACAGGGGGGTAGTAGATTACAGTAGTAGATTACAGGGACAGTTAAGGTGTAGCCTGAGACCAGAGATGGAGGTCTTCAGTCTCTGGCAGAAGAAGATGCTGTGCTGTGGGGTCAAGGGGTCACACTGACACGCCCCCCCCCCCCTCCCCCTCTCTGTGTTCAGGGTCACTTCCCTGTTTACATCACAACCAAAGCAGCAGCCTTGTCAGCTTCAGGCTCTTCCCCAACGCACCAGCGAGCTGACTAACTGACTGACCGACAGCCAAAAATAATGTCACATG
>NC_137691.1:2451229-2452991 GCF_963989245.1 Nansenia antarctica
CAGACAGGCAGACAGACAGGCAGGCAGGCAGACAGGCAGACAGGCAGACAGACAGGCAGGCAGGCAGACAGGCAGGCAGGCAGACAGGCAGGCAGACAGGCAGGCAGACAGACAGGCAGGCAGGCAGACAGACAGGCAGACAGACAGACAGACAGACAGACAGACAGACAGACAGACAGACACACACTCCCATTGAGTAGCTGTGCCAGTTTTTTTCCGTGTGTTACGCGCCACTTTCATAAGTGAACGGCTGTTTGAATCCACCGTGACGGAGTGAGAGTAGTAGAGAAGGTATGTAAGGTATAGAAGGTATAGAAGGGTGTGACGGCGTGAGGAGGACCATGTGACCAGGCTGTGTTGACATGCTCGTTGACATGCTCGGCACGCAACAGGAAAAATCAGCTGCAGCTCTATTGACGGAGCCGGTCTGGCTGAGGCATCAGAAATAAAGCGTTCATTGTTTACACAACACAAGCTCAGCTCGGCCCTGGCCGGTGCATATATTAAATTACTGATAATCTATCTAATAAATGGTTAGAAGCAATTTCCTTGTTTACAAATAAAAAAAAAAGTCCCTCGATCGGTCCCTCTGTTGACTCTGGCAGGGGTGTCTGAGAGGAACCCCCCCCCCCCCCCCCCCACCCCCCGCCACCGCTAAGAGTGAACGTTCTGAACAAACCAATGGATTATCATGCTAATAATACATACGGGTTCGTTCCTATATGGCGCACGCACGCACACACCACACATCACACTCTCACGTGGACACACACACACAAACACACACACACACACACCACACATATCACACTCTCACGTGGACACACACACACTTACACGGTACAAACACTTAAAACACTGCCGTTGAAGCAGTTTCAGCCACACACACACACACACACACACACACACACACACACACACACGCAGCTTACCAGCTGTCCAGCTCCAGTTCCAACAGAGACTGGCTCTTGTTGGAGGTACAGTACAGACACCACATGCTGCTGGCTCGCTACACCCCCAGGACAGACCCCAGAACAGACCCCAGAACAGGGGGCATGGCCCGGCTCACTGGCCCCCCCATCTCCTCCAGACCCAGAACCAGTGTGACAGGAACCAGCCAACCAGACAGACAACCACAGCCCCTCTAGTCCAACCAGACTGTGTGTGGTACTACAGCTCACTCAGTCAGTTAAGATCTTTTCCCTTTCTCTAGCATCTCTCTCTCTCTCTCTCTCTCTCTCTCTCTCTCTCTCTCTCTCTCTCTCTCTCTCTCTCTCTCTCTCTCTCTCTCTCTCTCTCTCTCTCTCTCTCTCTCTCTCTCTCTCTCTCTCTCTCTCTCTCTCTTCCTGGCCCTCCTCCTCTCTCTCTCTCTGAGGAGGGGCGTACGTACTTGGTCGTAGTCTCTGGGGTGGGTGGGTAGACCCCAGGTCAGGAGGGGGGGGGGGTGGGTAGGGGGGGGGGGTATCATCAGAGGGCTGGAGGAGGAGGAGTGTCTGTGGACAGGCGGGAATGTGAGTGGGAAGCATCTCCTCCTCAGCAGAGAGACAGGAAACCTTTTATTAATAGTTTGAGGATCCGCGGGTGGTTGGGAGTGAGTGTGGGGGGTTGGGGTTGGGGGGGGGGGGGGGGTTGTGATGGAGACATGTCAGTCGCCTTAAGGCCACACAGCTTCATCCACCTCTACATATAGAGCACTTTAAGCACCTCTACATATAGAGCACTGAGTTTAAGAGCGACATAAATAGTTTAGAAAACGCACAGC
>NC_137691.1:2453191-2455691 GCF_963989245.1 Nansenia antarctica
ATTAAACCTCTCTGCTTGACATTAACAGGCAGGGGGTCTTGTCCTGTATATTTCACGCTTAATAATAATGTGTCTCTCAGAAGAGTGGCCAGTCTTAGAGTAGAAGCAGGATGACGTCGGCAGATCGGGAGAAGGAGGGCAGCCAGGGAGATCTTCAGGGCGGCTGTGGTTCAGGAGGTAGAGGCTGTGGTTCAGGAGGTAGAGGCTGTGGTTCAGGAGGTAGAGGCTGTGGTTCAGGAGGTAGAGGCTGTGGTTCAGGAGGTAGAGGTTGTGGTTCAGGAGGTAGAGGCTGTGTCTCAGGAGGTAGAGGTTGTGGTTCAGGAGGTAGAGGCTGTGGCTCAGGAGGTAGAGGCTGTGGTTCAGGAGGTAGAGGCTGTGGTTCAGGAGGTAGAGGTTGTGGCTCAGGAGGTAGAGGCTGTGTCTCAGGAGGTAGAGGCTGTGTCTCAGGAGGTAGAGGCTGTGTCTCAGGAGGTAGAGGTTGTGGTTCAGGAGGTAGAGGCTGTGTCTCAGGAGGTAGAGGCTGTGTCTCAGGAGGTAGAGCTTGTGGTTCAGGAGGTAGAGGCTGTGGCTCAGGGGGTAGAGGCTGTGGTTCAGGAGGTAGAGGCTGTGGTTCAGGAGGTAGAGGCTGTGTCTCAGGAGGTAGAGCTTGTGGTTCAGGAGGTAGAGGCTGTGGCTCAGGAGGTAGAGGCTGTGGTTCAGGAGGTAGAGGCTGTGGTTCAGGAGGTAGAGGCTGTGTCTCAGGAGGTAGAGCTTGTGGTTCAGGAGGTAGAGGCTGTGGCTCAGGAGGTAGAGGCTGTGGTTCAGGAGGTAGAGGCTGTGTCTCAGGAGGTAGAGGCTGTGTCTCAGGAGGTAGAGGCTGTGGCTCAGGAGGTAGAGGCTAGTGGAGGACGTAGAGGCTGTGTCTCAGGAGGTAGAGGCTGTGTCTCAGGAGGTAGAGGCTGTGGCTCAGGAGGTAGAGCCTCAGCCGGCATATAATGATCTCAAGATTGGCAGATCGGCGGTTCGAAGCCCCGAATGGCCACATGTCGAAGTGTCCTTGGGCAAGACACTGAACCCCAACATTGCTCCCAGTGAGCGGGCCGACCGGAGCCTTGCATGGTAGCTTGCCTACCTCGCCATTGGTGTGTGAATGTGTGAATGAAAGTCTGTTGTAAAGCGCTTTGGATAAAGGCGGCCCTACTATATAAGTGCAGTCCATCTACCATTTCTTTACCATCTCCCTCCACTGTCGCATATCTCCCAACAGCTTCAAACGCCCCAGGGCCCAGTTGTTCCAAAACCTTTAATCTGGATCAGAATGATCCTGATTTAGTTTTTTCCCTATCCAGGATCAGATCTGTCTAGCTGATTTCCCCCCCTAATACGACTCAGAACCACCCAGCTCGATCTGATCCAGGATAGCACAAAAAAGAATCGGGATCATTCTGATCCAGATTAAAAGGTTTTGAACAACTTCGGCCCTGGTGGTTTAAGGGGCTATCGTAGATGCCTGTGACACAGTGTTCCACAGTGGAGGAAGGGGCTGCAGTGAGCTAGTGGAATGCGTAGCATGTGTTTGCTCGCCTTACAGGAGTAAGCTGAGGAGGGGAGAGCCTTCTCTGTGTGTAGTCCAGCTAGCAGCTGCCTTACTTGGTGTTGCTTCTGGATCTGACTGGAGACTCACTGGGAGTCTGGGCTTGGCTCTCTCCTCGCCAGGGAACAGTGAGTGGTGAGGCTGATCAGTCCAGGCTGGAGGGAGGGAGGGAGGGAGGGAGGGAGGGAGGGAGAGAGAGACTGAGAGAGGGAACTTATGATGGGTAATGACTTCAGTAACCTGAACCCTCTTCGAAGGGAGAATTAGTCATGTTTCCTTTGGAACCTAAAAAAGAGTGGGGCATGCTGTTGTGTCGTCAAGTGAAGAGAGAGAGAGAGGAAGGAGAGAGGGAAGGAGAGAGGAAGGAGTGGCATGGCTGGATGCTGGTGAAGGAGTAGCTTGTCTTCTTTCTCTCACACTGCTTGCTCAGTTGTTTTCACAGAGCTTCTCTCAACTACGTGTCCTCTTCTTCTCTCTGTCTCGCGAAACACACACACTTTTTACGACTCCTCTTCTTCTTCTCTCAAGTTCTCTTGGCAAGCGAAGTCAGGGCCATGTGGAATCTAATGTGGAAGTACTGCATCTCCGTGCGGACGATCAGGTAGAGACTCTGAGACTGTTTACTGGGAGCAGAGCATGATGGGAGCTGCTAAACGCATCAGGTTGCTGTGGTTGTTCCCCACGCAGGGGAAAAACGCTTTGAGACGCCGCGCTTCTTTTATATTGTTTTGGACACCTGTTCTATAGATCTGCTGTTCTGATTCTAGTGCTGCTTCTAGAAACTTCCTGTTCATGTATAGAATATTTTTGTTGTTGTTGTTTTTGGCTTACAGCATTTAAATCAGTTGTCACCTTGCTGTGAAAATCATTTTTTGGGAGGGGGGATTTCTTCATGAGATTCAAGTGTATTAAGCTTCAGGTATCCTG
>NC_137691.1:2460691-2475417 GCF_963989245.1 Nansenia antarctica
TTGATTGATTGATATAACGTCCAGAGGTCTGCATTTTTTAGCCGCTGTTCAATAAAAAATAAAGTTTGATAACGTTACACGGTACATCTTCCTTACTTGACACAGTTCCAGCATTGTAATTATCTGTGATGAATATTTCAGCGTTGAAGTGTTGTGTTTCCCCCGGTAACCTGAGTTTGTTAGGTCTCCTGGCTCTGCGCTAAGGAAAACAGGAGTGGCCTTAGGGGAACTGTTGTTGTTTTGTTGTTATTGTTGTTTTGTCCTTTTCACTCGAAGGTATTTCATCAACTGTATGCATCAGTAGAGAGGTAATTAAAACACATCATGTCCCCACGTCCCTTTAGAAGACCCCTTCAGTGAACAGCATGTATGTATGTATATATATATATATCACTATGTGTATATATATATATCACTATGTGATCACTCCTTAGAGCCCATAATGGATATAACTGTGATCCATCCTCGTTCCATTAGAGTGGAATATGATATTGGAGTTTTACGATCATATTCGTGGTATAGATGGGGTCTGTTGTAATGTAATCATGATGATGAGTAAATGTTAGTTTAACTGCTAGAACTTTATGACTGTTGAAATAGCATGCAGTGTGGCATGCAGGAGGGAGGGAGGGAGGGGACAGGGTGGAGGGGGGGAGGGAGGGATTGGGGGAGGGAGGAAGGGGACTGAGGGAGGGTAGAGGCAGGGAGGGGGCTGTGAGGAGGGGGGGGGGCTGATGCAGGGAGGGAGAGAGGGTAAGGGAGGAGGGAGGGACGGGTCTGGACCAGGGGAAGGGAGGGAGTGAGCTGGGGGAGGGAGGGAGGGAGGGTGGGGGGTCAGGGAGGGATGGAGCTGGGGAAGGGAGGAAGGGAGGGAGGGAGGGAGGGAGGGAGGGTGGGGGGGACAGGGAGGGATGGAGCTGAGGAAGGGAGTGAGGGAGGCAGGGGCGAGAGGCAGGGGGCTGTGGCAGGGAGGAGTGGGGGGGGGGGGCAGTGGGGGAGCTGTGGCCGGCCAGTCATTTTAATCAATCCCAGTGTCAGCTGGTCTAATTGTCCCTGAGCCGCCAGGCCCCTGTGCTTGACCCCTGACCCCCGGGCCACGCCCCTCCTCCTGATAGGCTACAGGACAGTTAAACCACCGCCACGGGACGCCGCTGTCCTGCCTCTCCTCCTCCTCTCCTCCTCTCCTCCTCAGCCACGGGACGCTGGCCTCTCCTCTCCTCCTCTCCTCCTCGGCCAGGGGACTCAGGCAGGGAGGGAGGGGGGAGGTGGAGGGTGAAGGGGGAGGGGGAGCTGTGGCAGGGAGAGAAGGGGGGGGCAGAGAGGGGGTGAGGGAGGGGGCAGCCAGGGGACTCACCTGCCACCTGCCTTCCTCTCCTCCTCTCCTCCTCTCCTCCTCTCCTCTCCTCATGGTTTATGTATGTTAATGAGCTGGCTGCCTGGCATCTCTCCTCCTCGGATCATCCAACATTTATGGCCCCTGGCTGGTGACCCTGTGAGCTGGGGGAGCAGATTAGGGATCTGTGCTGGGGGGGGTCGGGTCATTTTGACCCGGGGGCTGGAGCAGGCTACCGTATCTGTGCTGGGCTGGGGGGGGGGGGGGTCCTTATGACCCGGGGCTGGGGAGCAGGCTACTGTATCTGTGCTGGCGGGGGGGGGGGGGGGGGGGGGGGGAGTCTTGGTTACCCGGGGCTGGGAGAAGGCTAGGTATCTGTGCTAGGGGGGTGGGTCCTTATGACCCAGAGGCTGGAGGGTGGAGCTAGCCCAGCCCTGGTCCACCCCCCCTGGCCCTCCCCCCCGAGCCGGGTCTGTTTGGCCCAGAGGAGACTGACACCACACTGAGACTGTTAACAGCAGTGTGCCGCGAGGTTAATGGAACACTGTGGGCAGAGTGCCTTCAAACCCTGACTCTCTCACCCTGCCTCTTAAACCCCGTCCTCACCGCCCCTCTCTCTCTGTCTCTGTCTCTCTCTGTCTCTGTCTCTCTCTGTCTCTGTCTCTCTCTCTCTCTCTCTGTCTCTGTCTCTGTCTCTCTCTGTCTCTGTCTGTCTCTGTCTGTCTCTCTCTCTCTCTCTGTATCTCTCTCTCTCTGTCAGTTTGTCCCTCTATCTCTCTCTCTCTGTCTCTTTCTCTCTGTCAGTTTCTCTCTGTATCTCTCTCTCTCCCTCTCTCTCTCTGTCTCTGTCTCTCTCTGTGTATCTCTCTCTCTCTCTGTCTCTCTGTCTCTCTCTATATATCTCTCTCTCTCCCTCTCTCTCTGTATCTCTCTCTCTCTGTCAGTCAATCAGTCTCTCTCTCTCTCTCTCTCTCTCTCTCTCTCTGTCAGTCAGTCTCTCTGTCTCTCCCTCTCTCCTCTCCCTCTCCCCTCTCTCTCTCTCTCTCTCTGTCTCTCTCTCTCTCTCTCTCTGTCTCTCTCTCTCTCTGTCTCTGTCTCTCTCTGTGTATCTCTCTCTGTCTCTGTCTCTCTCTCTATATATCTCTCTCTCTCTCTCTCTCTCTGTCAGTCAGTCTCTCTGTCTCTCTCTCTCTCCTCTCTCTCTCTCTCTCTCTCTCTCTCTCTCTCTCTCTCTCTCTCTCTCTCTCTCTCTCTCTCTCTCTCTCTCTCTCTCTCTCTCTCTCTCTCTCTGTCAGTCTCTGTTCAGCCAACAGCAGCCTGGTCACATGATGCAGTTCTTATGAACATCATCATGGCTGTGTTGTTATGGCCCCAGACCACCGGGTGGCCAGTCAAGTGGAAGCTTTTAGAGAGGTGACATAAGATGATGTATCTTCCTCATATTCCATCACTAAAAAGGAACAAAGGCTGAGAGAAAGAATTATATTTCTTCTGAGTGGGGCAGTCCCACTCATATTTTCATTTTATTGGACAGATATAGGGAAGACAGACAGGAATATAATTATTATTATTATTATTATTATTATTATTATTATTAAGACAGACAGGGAAAGTAAGGAGAAGAAGCGAGAGAGGGCATGTCAGCAGGGCATGGGCCTGGTTTCGAACCCATGCCGACATGGGCATGTGTGGTGCAATGTAGACCGCGGTGCTAGACCACTGGACCACTCCAGGCCATGGTGCTAGACCACTGGACCACCCCAGGCCATGGTGCTAGACCACCGGACCACCCCAGGCCATTGTGCTAGACCACCGGACCACCCCAGGCCATGGTGCTGGACCACTGACCACCCCAGGCCATGGTGCTAGAGCACCGGACCACCCCAGGCCATGGTGCTAGACCACTGGACCACCCCAGGCTATGGTGCTAGACCACTGGACCACCCCAGGCCATGGTGCTAGACCACTGGACCACCCCAGGCCATGGTGCTAGACCACTGGTCCACCCCAGGCTATGGTGCTAGACCACTGGACCACCCAGGAAATGGTGCTAGACCACTGGACCACCCCAGGCCATGGTGCTAGACCACTGGACCACCCCCGGCCATGGTGCTAGACCACTGGACCACCCCAGGCCATGGTGTGCTAGACCACTGGACCACCCCAGGCCATGGTACCAGACCACTGGACCACCCCAGGCCATGGTACCAGACCACTGGACCACCCCAGGTCATGGTGCTAGACCACTGGACCACCCCAGGCCATGGTGCTAGACCACTGGACCACCCCCGGCCATGGTGCTAGACCACTGGACCACCCCAGGCCATGGTGCTAGACCACTGGACCACCCCCAGGCCATGGTACCAGACCACTGGACCACCCCAGGCCATGGTACCAGACCACTGGACCACCCCAGGCCATGGTACCAGACCACTGGACCACCCCAGGTCATGGTGCTAGACCACTGGACCACCCCAGGCCATGGTGCTAGACCACTGGACCACCCCAGGCCATGGTGCTAGACCACTGGACCACCCCAGGCCATGGTGCTAGACCACTGGACCACCCCCGGCCATGGTGCTAGACCACTGGACACCCCAGGCCATGGTGCTAGACCACTGGACCACCCCAGGCTATGGTGCTAGACGACTGGACCACCCCAGGAAATGGTGCTAGACCACTGGACCACCCCAGGCCATGGTGCTAGACCACTGGACCACCCCCGGCCATGGTGCTAGACCACTGGACCACCCCAGGCCATGGTACTAGACCACTGGACCACCCCAGGCCATGGTACCAGACCACTGGACCACCCCAGGCCATGGTGCTAGACCACTGGACCACCCCAGGCCATGGTGCTAGACCACCGGACCACCCCAGGCCACAAGAATGATACTTCTGACGCAGAGAAGTCTTGGCAAATTTGACGTCAACCCCAAACCCATGATACTGTAATTAGTTTCACTCTATTTCTTCATAATGTCTATCGGGTGAGTGTATTCAAACATATTTCAAAAGCTAGTATGTGGAGAAATGTGAGCAGTGTTGTCAAGGTGAGATCTGACATAGCTGTGTTGTGTTTCAGAACTGACAGTTCTAAGAGGCATAATTTCTCTCCTTTTCACTCGATTTCCATAAGCTTCTGAAATCTGTCTTCTGAAATCCACACAATGTGGTTTGGGAAAGACGTAAGCTTTTAATAGCCCAGTGGAGGCTGGCGGAGGTAGAAATCGGAGGACGGGCTCATTGCATTGCGTTACAGTGAAGCCCGTCCTCCGATTTCTACCTCCACCAGCCTCCCCGAGGTCGACCCAGGCACTGTTCTTCCAGGAACACTTCCTGCTGCTCTCTGATTGGCTGCTCCGCCTTGCTTGCGTTCCGGGAAAATGTCCACTGTGCTGATTATCTTCACAAGGTTTTGTTTTTCTGCTGTTCTTGGCAGTAATGGAGTCATCACTCTGAGCTGTGATGGTGCAGTACTTAGATCAACATCACAGCTCATATCAGGAGCTGAAAGACGTGTTTCTCTTTGATTTGGATTTCAACCCTCCCCCAACCCCCACCACCACACCTTTTTCTTCTTCTTCTTCTCCTCCTTCTTCTCCTCTCCTTCTCCTTCTCCTTCTCCTTCTCCTTCTCCTTCTTCTTCTTTCTTCTTCTTCTTCTCCTTCTCCTTCTTCTTCTTCTTCTCTCTTCTCCTTCTCCTCCTTCTTTTCTCCTTCTCCGTCTTCCTTCTTCTTCTTCTCCTTCTCTTCTCCGTCTCCTTCTCTCTTCTTCTTCTCCTTCTCCTTCTTTCTCCTTCTTCTCTTCTTCTTCTCCTTCTCCTTCTCCTTCTTATTCTTCTTCTCCTTCTCCTTCTCCTTCTTCTTCTTCTTCTCCTTCTTCTTCTTCTCCTTCTTCTTCTCCTCCTTCTTCCTCCTTCTCCTCCTTCTCCTTCTCCTTCTTCTTCTTCTTCTCCTTCTCCTTCTTCTTCTCCTTCTCCTTCTCCGTCTCCTTCTCTTCCTCCTCCTTCTCTCCCTCCTCCCCCCTCCTCCTCCCCTCCTCCTCCTCCTCCTCCTTCTTCTCCTTCTCCTTCTCCGTCTCCTTCTTCTCCTCCTCCTCCTCCCCCTCCCCCTCCTCCTCCTCCTCCTCCTTCTTCTCCTCCTCCTCAGGGGTTTTGAGGAGGACATGAGACGATCTATACTGGTCCTTAGAGCAGGGTTAACGGCCTAGCCTGTTTGATTAAACTCTGTGATTCTTCTGTGTATAGATCCACTCTCCCCTGTCCCCCATCAGCCATCTGGGCTAGCCTGCACAGCCTCTCTCCCCCTATCTCTCTTTATCCCCGCTGTCTGTCTGTCCTCCTGTCTGTCTCTCTTTCCCCCTGTCTGTCTGTCCTCCTGTCTGTCTGTCTGTCTGTCTGTCTGTCTCCTGTCTGTCTCTCCTTCCCCCTGTCTGTCTGTCCTCCTGTCTGTCTCTCTTCCTCCTGTCTGTCTGTCTGTCCTCCTGTCTCTCTTCCCCCTGTCTGTCTGTCTCTCTTCCCCCTGTCTCTCTGTCCTCCTGTCTGTCTGTCTGTCTGTCCTCCTGTCTGTCTCTCTTCCCCCTGTCTGTCTGTCCTCCTGTCTGTCTGTCCCTCCTGTCTGTCTCTCTTCCCCCTGTCTCTCTCTCTTCCTGTCTGTCTCTCTTCCCCCTGTCTGTCTGTCTCTCTTCCCCCTGTCTCTCTTCCCTGTCTGTCTGTCTCTCTTCCCCCTGTCTCTCTCTCTTCCTGTCTGTCTCTCTTCCCCTGTCTGTCTGTCTCTCTTCCCCCTGTCTCTCTTCCCTGTCTGTCTGTCTCTCTTCCCCCTGTATCTCTTCCCCCTGTCTTTCTGTCTCCCCCTGTCTGTCTGTCTCCCCTAGTCTGTCTGTCTTCCCCTCTTTTACAATTCATGACCGGGGATCTGCCAGAGAACCCCAGCGATCAATTACTGTCTGTCCTGTCCAGGCCCCAATCAATTCCTGCTCATTTGCAATTCCCCCCTGTTTAACTAGGCTTCTTCTTCATTAGGGTTTCATAATTATTCAGAGGAGACAGAGAAGAGAGAGAGAGTCCTGGCAGGTGAGGTTGATGCCCCCCCCCTCCCTCCCTGTGTGTTTCAGTACAGTCTCCCAGCTCTGTTCCTCTGAGTCCCTCCATCTTCCTACCGTCTCCCCCCCCCCCCCTGCTGTCCCCGCTGTCCCCGCTGTCCCCTCCCTGCTGTGGTCAGGCCTTAATGACAACACCAGGAACAGAGAGGACATACGGACATTTATGCTCTCTCACGTTCTCTCTCTGATCTCATGGAGTGAGAGGGCACAGTATGGAAGCCATGCCCATGTTCTCTGTGTGTGTGTGTGTGTGTGTGTGTGTGTGTTTCTCTCTTTCTTTCTCTCTCTCTCTCTCTCTGTGTCTCTTTCTCTCTCTCTCTCTCTCTCTCTCTCTCTCTCTCTCTCTGTGTGTCTCTCTCTCTTTCTCTCTCTCTTTCTCTCTCTCTGTGTCTCTTTTCTCTCTCTCCCTCCCTCTCTCTCTCTCTCTCTCTCTCCCTCCTCTCTCTCTCTCTCTCCCCCTCCCCCCCTCTCTCTCTCTCTCTCTCTCTCTCTCTCTCTCCCCCCCCCTCCATCCCTCCCCCTCTCTCCCTCTCTCTCTCCCCCTCCATCCCTCCCCCTCTCCTTCCCAATCAGCAGGGCGATATGCAGATGGTGCCTGTGAGGTGATTGGGCAGGGAGATCTCTGAAGGGGGGGGTGGCGTGTGTGTGTGTGTTGTGGGCGGGGGGGGGGGGTGGCGTGTGTGTGTGTGGGGGGCAGCTGGCCCTCTGCTCCCCTGGTAATGAATGGCCGGTCCCTCCCTGCTCTCAGCGAGCGGTCCCCACACAGCAATCTGTCTTCCTCTGCCCGTAATGAAAAGCCTTTTAACCATCTAATTAGCCTTTAAAGTCACCGGGTGGGTGTGGCTCCTCTGGGGGTATGGGTGGAGTGGTGGGGGGGGGGGGGGGGGGGGGGGGGGAGGGGTGTGTGTGCACTTGTTTTTGTTTATTATTTGAGTGTTTTAAGAGAGCCAGGAAGTAGATTCAGGTGTAGGCGATGGAGTGTTATCAGAGCAGTCCACACACACAGTTTCTGGCTGATGGATGGAGCTGAGATGAAATCGCTTACTCATCAGAGAGATGGGTGGCGGGGGCGGGGGGACATTAGACATTCATCGCAGAATTGTTCATTGGAGGGAGCTGATAGGGGCTGTTTAAGGGGGCGTGTAAAGGATGTGGACGGCCGTTTAACGTCGCTTTCCGTAATCTAATTTCCGAGCCGGGGTTTTGGTTGTAGAGTCTCAATAATACCTGTTCATTTGTTCTGAATTTAGACACCCGCGTAACAATCGCTCTTTAGAACTTAGCTATCATCTATCAGTCACATTATTTTCGGTTCCTGTCTTTATTCATAAGCTTTTTTTATTTTCGTCTCTGCATCTGTTCTATCAAGCGCCGGGACAAAAGGAGTCTTGAAAACGTCTCGTTCTGCGGTCTCTCTTTGAAGGTTTTCTTTTGTCCTGATATATTCCATCAGAGGTATTGAAGTTCTGGAACATACTTTTTCAATGATTCCTTTTATTATTATTTTTAATTTTTTTTAAACTCTCTTCAGGTTGACACGAAAGTAGAAGCATTATGTCAAGTTTCCCTCGGTGATGTTCAAAAGTCTAAATAAGAAATATGGGCGGTTGGTTATGCTGTCATGCAGAAGGCAGTGGACATTGTGTCTTGTGTTTGTGTTGTGTAAAATGTCTAGAGGTTAGAGAGGCAGGTAGTCTAGAGGTTAGAGAGGCAGGTAGTCTAGAGGTTAGAGAGGCAGGTAGCCTAGAGGTTAGAGAGGCAGTAGTAGAGGTTAGAGAGGCAGGTAGTCTAGAGGTTAGAGAGGCAGGTAGTCTAGAGGTTAGAGAGGCAGGTAGTCTAGAGGTTAGAGATGCAAGTAGTCTAGAGGTTAGAGGTCAGGTAGTCTAGAGGTTAGAGAGGCAGGTAGTCTAGATGTTAGAGAGGCAGGTAGTCTAGAGGTTAGAGAGGCAGGTAGTCTAGAGGTTAGAGAGGCAGGTAGTCTAGAGGTTAGAGAGGCAGGTAGTCTAGAGGTTAGAGAGGCAGGTAGTCTAGAGGTTAGAGGTCAGGTAGCCTAGAGGTTAGAGAGGCAGTTAGTCTAGAGGTTAGAGAGGCAGGTAGCCTAGAGGTTAGAGGTCAGGTAGTCTAGAGGTTAGAGGTCAGGTAGCCTAGAGGTTAGAGAGGCAGGTAGTCTAGAGGTTAGAGAGGCAGGTAGTCTAGAGGTTAGAGAGGCAGGTAGTCTAGAGGTTAGAGAGGCAGGTAGTCTAGAGGTTAGAGAGGCAGGTAGTCTAGAGGTTAGAGAGCAGGTAGCCTAGAGGTTACCTAGCGAGGCCGGCTAGCAATTGCAAGGTTGCTGGTTCGATCCCCGCCTCAGGAGGGAGCTGCATGTGCCCTTGAGCAAGGCACTTAACCCCTAATTGCTTCAGGCTGCTGACTATAGCTGATCCTTGTTGTACTTTGTGCAATGCCAGAAAGAGAAAGGTTGAATCTAATCTACCGGTAATCTAATCTAATGTAAAAAAACAATTGTGGCAATGGCCAGACATATGTTTCACATCAGACATAGAGTCATAAGTCATCTAGGAATTGATGATCATCAGTGGAAAACTGTCTTGTAGGAAAACTCTCTCTGTACATGTCTGTGATTATTATACCTGATGTTTAGACATAAAACAGAAACAGAACAAAAAAGCTGACTGAAACAAACCTGAATGAAATCCCCTCCACGGACCTGTGGTAGTTAGACTGTTTCATAGTGATCACTTACAAACCTGTGTTGACCTAGTAGAGATGGTGTTCTGTGTTGTACTAGTGATGGGGTTCTATGGGACCTGTGTTGTAGCAGTGATGGGGTTCTATGGGACCTGTGTTGTACTAGTGATGGGGTTCTATGGGCCCTGTGTTGTGGCAGTGATGGGTTCGATGGGACCTGTGTTGTAGCAGTGATGGGGTTCTATGGGACCTGTGTTGTACTAGTGATGGGGTTCTATGGGCCCTGTGTTGTGGCAGTGATGGGGTTCGATGGGACCTGTGTTGTAGCAGTGATGGGGTTCTATGGGACCTGTGTTGTACTAGTGATGGGGTTCTATGGGCCCTGTGTTGTGGCAGTGATGGGGTTCGATGGGACCTGTGTTGTAGCAGTGACGGGGTTCTATGGGACCTGTGTTGTAGCAGTGATGGGGTTCTATGGGACCTGTGTTGTGGCAGTGATGGTGTTCTATGGGACCTGTGTTGTGGCAGTGATGGGGTTCTATGGGACCTTGTTGTGTAATAATGCACAGGTCCTCTGTCGTCTCAGCGGTTTGTCCGTGCGTGAGCGGGAGTTGTCATGGTGACAGTTTTAGTTTATTATTAGGATCCCCATTAGCTGCCACCATGGTGACAGCTAGTCTTCCTGGGGTCCACAAAAATAACAAATACAAATGAAATCAATAACAACATAAATACAAACAAATGATTACAAAGAACAGACAACAGAGTGTAATTAAAAGAAAATTAAAAGAAAATGGAAAGAAAAGAACTAAAACTAAACTAAAGTCAAACTAACCTAAACTCAACTAAAACTAAACTAAAAACAAACATTTTCATTTACATACACCTTTAATATACATTAGGGAATGTCAATTTCTCTATTTGCCAAGTGTTGTTTTACTAAGATTTTGAAACGGATTTCACTATTCTCCTGTGTAACATGTCTGGGAAGAGAGTGTGACAGTGTGGATACAGACAGTAGAGCCCATACACCTCCATGTCAGTGTGACAGTAGAGCCCATACACCTCCATGTCAGTGTGACAGTAGAGCCCATACACCTCCATGTCAGTGTGACAGTAGAGCCCATACACCTCCATGTCAGTGTGACAGTAGGGCCCATACACCTCCATGTCAGTGTGACAGTAGAGCCCATACAAGGCAGGTGGTGTTGTGGGGTGTTCCACTCTCTCCCCCACGTTTCATCGCCTTATATGCCAGCAATGGTCAGCATCAAAGTGCCACTGACACACACACACTTACACACTCTCACACACACACACACACACACACACACACACACACACACACACACAGTGTGACTGTGCTGCCAAGTGGCCCTGGATGAGTTCTGGATCTAAGCTGTGAGCCCCGACCGTTTTTTTTACCAGACATTACGGAGCGTAAAGTAAAGTATGCTGTCTGTTTGTTTAGCCCGAGGCCAAGCTTTCTCTCTCTCTCTCTCTCCCTCTCCCTCTCCCTCTCCCTCTCCCTCTCCCTCTCCCTCTCCCTCTCCCTCTCCCTCTCTCTCACTCTCTCTCTCTCTGCTGCTCGGCAACGGAGCCCCCTCTCTCTCTCTCTCTCTCTCTCTCTCTCTCTCTCTCTCTCTCTCTCTCTCTCTCTCTCTCTCTGCTCGGCAACGGAGCCCCCCCTCTCTCCCTCTCTCTCTTCTCTCTCTCTCTCTCTCTCTCTCTCTCTCTCTCTCTCTCTCTCTCTCTCTCCTGGAGGCTGCCCAGCCATGACATCATCACCCCCCGAAGCAAGGCAGGGTAGCTAGGCTAGCTCCGTGTGTGTTCAGAGACGACACGCTCGCTTCAGGACGCCGTTCAGTCTCCACCAGAAACCTGCTGAGCTCAACATCTGAGAGAGGGAGGGAGGGAGGGAGGGGAGGGAGAGAGAGAGAGAGAGGTGTTGTTCTTTTGTGAGCAAAGGCAACAAAAACCGACGTTCCGTTTTGTATTTTGTTTGACAAGGCAATTCCATCACCCTGGCACCAGATACCTCTGCGCTGGTAGCAGACAGACCAGCAGACAGACAGACAGACCACACCAGATACCTCTGCGCTGGTGGAAAGCTGTAAATCACTTTTCTCTCTCTGCAGCTGACAGGGGGGGGAGGGGTGTGTGTGTGTGTGTGTGTGTGTGCCTCTCCTTTGCAACACTCTTCCTTTCTGATCGCTGTACCGAGCCTCTCTATTCCAAGAGAGATAACTCTCTCTCTCACTCATCCCTCCCTCTCTCTCTCTCTCTCTCACTCATATCTCTCTCTCATCCCTCTCTCTCTCTCTCACTCATCCCTCTCTCTCCCTCACTCATCTCTCTCTCTCTCTCCCTCTCTCTCTCTCCATCACTCATCCCTCTCTCTCTCTCTCTCTCTCTACCTCACTCCTCTCTCTCTCCAGCTGAGGGGTGTGTGTGTGTGTGTGTGTGTGTGTTCCTCTCCTCTACAACATGTCCGTTCTGATCGCTGTAGCGAGCCTCTCTATTCCAAGAGAGAGAAACTCCTCAGAAAGTTCTGATGAATCCGTTGCTGCGTTTCCCCCCTCGGGTCCTCCGCGCGCCTGTTTCTAGACAGGCGGTAAAGCGGTCCTCTGGTTTATTGTGTCTGCTTCTCATAAGCGTCTGTGTGACAGGCTGACGGGGGGCTGTGATTGGACGGCTGCTTCCCGCCCTCCGTCGCCAGCCCTTCTTCCTGAGCGGCGTGTTTTCTAGCCGTTGATCAAACTGACGCCGTGGCAGAAGTGTAATACCGCCGGTGAGGAGGAGCTGTAATGAGACCCCGAGAGGAGGGGAGGAGCAGGATGAGATGGACTCTCTCTCTCCCTCACTCTCCCTCCCTCACTCATCCCTCTCTCTCTCTCTCTCCCTCATCCCCCTCTCTCCCTCACTCATCCCTCTCTCTCTCTCTCACTCATCCCTCTCCCTCTTTCTCTTACTCTCCCTCTCTCACTCATCCCTCTCTCTCCCTCTCTCTCACTCATCCCTCTTTCACTCTCTCTCCCTCACTCATCCCTCTCTCTCTCTCTCTCTCTCTCTCTCTCTCTCTCTCTCTCTCTCTCTCTCTCTCTCTCTCTTTCTCCCTCACTCATCCCCCCCCTCTCTCTCTCTCTCTCTTCTCCCTCACTCATCCCTCTCTCTCTCTCTCCCTCATCCACTCCATCTTAATTGGTGAGAGAGAGAGACTTTACAGGGGTTTACAGGAGACTTGTGTTTCGTCCAACCTCTCAGCGGCCTCATCTATAAATTACCCTCTCGCCTCAATTATACAGCAGCCCCCTGCTAACCCCCCCTACTATAGAACCCTGGATTAGCATTGCTGATATACTCAAGCAAGGGAGTCAGTGAGTCTGAAGTGGCGTAATATTCATTATGTTTCAGAATCAAAATGCACCAAGGTAGTGGTATGGGGGGGGCACTCTGAGACTAGGGGGGCTTAAGTCGACTTATGTGGCACGGCTATGAATTATAAAAGCTCCAAAAGGTCTGGAAGTTACCCTGCTAACACCCCCAGGTGATACGCAGACACACACTCCTGTGAGCGCGAGCTAGCTAACAGCTAACACTGTGCTCGTAGCTCCCTCTACTGGCGGCTTTCTGCCAGAGCAGGCTGTCTTTGAAAACAACTCTGGCCTCTCTCTCCCTCACTCATCCCTCTCTCTCTCTCTCTCTCATCCCTCTCTCTCTCTCACTCATCCCTCTCTCTCTCTCCCTCTCTCTCTCTCTCTCTCTCATCCCTCTCTCTCTCTCTCTCACTCATCCATCTCTCTCTCTCCCTCCCTCTCTCTCTCTCTCCCTCTCTCTCTTTGGTAGGTTAATATAATAATAGAAACGGGATGATCGATTACGGCCATTATTTCAATCAGAGAAGATATAACTCGCTCACTTATCATGTCTATACCTACAGTACGATTGATTTAAATATATTCTGATGACCACCGTGTGAGTAAGCCTGCAGTCAGCAGCATATATACGTATAATATCGTGACGTTAGAATTCTATCTCCATTTTTGTCAAAATTTAGTTTTTTACATAATCTGATCCATTAGGTGTTTATTAATGCCTGTGTGGTGTTATTTTTAAAAATGTTGACATTTTTGAGTTAGTAATTCATAAAATACAAAGGTTCCATCTCACAAAACATAATGGAATGGAAAAACTGTGACGCTCAATATCTCTGAACTGCCCTAAACGGAGATAGAACCTTATCATTCTAAGCTCACGATATGTGGAAAAAATACAAAATAAAATGATATTTCATAAGGTAACATGACACATGGTCCACGGCACTGTCTCTGAGGAGAGAGTCAACAGCAGGACCCCCCCCCCCCCCCGCCCCTCTCTCAAAATAAACCCCTTCCTCCCCCTTCCCAGCCCACCACCCCGCTGCCTCTTGACTCTCAGATCTAAAGCCCAGCTGGCCTTGAGGAATTACTCACATTTTACTACTAGTGACCCAGTAAAGTCCGGGCCAGGGCGCCTGAGCACGCCTGAGAACAGTGAAACACACAGCTGCCCCACGCCACCGCTGATGAAAACCTCTCAAAGCAACTTCACAAACGGGAACCGAGGGAACCGAGCACAGAGGTGAACGGACCTTTAGCTCTGGTTAGACACACTGCCATATCAGTTCTGCTCATATTTATAGGACGGATTTATTTGATAGTTGATAGTGTCGATGATTAAGTTGGAATGTGCCGACAGGAGGAACTGAGAATAGCCCAGAGGGACTCTAACGTCTCTGGGTTAGGGTAACGTGCGACTGTGGTTCAGGAGGTAGGTAGAGTCGGCGTCTAATGATCTCAAGTTCGGCAGATCGGCGGTTCGAACCCCCGGCTGGCCACATGTTCAAAGTGTCCTTGGGCAAGACACTGAACCCCCCAAATTGATCCCAGTGAGCGGGCCGGCCGGCGCCTTGCATGGTAGCTTGCCTACCTCGCCATTGGTGTGTGAATGTGTGTGTGATTAGGTGAACGAGAGGCCGTTGTAAAGAGCTTTGGAATAAGGCGCTATGTCAGTCAGTCCATTTACCATTAACGTCCCAGGGTCAGGGTTAGAGCCATCAGTCACCTGCAGACATGGACGCCATGTTTGACAAGAAGGGAAGATACAGGGCTAGTACTTAAGGCCTTCACGTTGACTCAATGTTGTTAGTGTTTCAAAAATGTCACTGAGAAATCTTCACCAATAATAGACCAGAGGTAGACTCCACCGTGGAGCCAGAGTTTACAGAGGTAGACCTCCACCGTGGAGCCAGAGTAACAGAGTTAGACCTCCACCGTGGAGCCAGAGTTACAGAGGTAGACCTCCACCGTGGAGCCAGAGTTACAGAGGTAGACCTCCACCGTGGAGCCAGAGTTACAGAGGTAGACCTCCACGTGGAGCCAGAGTTACAGAGGTAGACCTCCACCGTGGAGCCAGAGTAACAGAGGTAGACCTCCACCGTGGAGCCAGAGTAACAGAGGTAGACCTGCAGGGCCGAGCAGATCTCTGGTACGTCACAAAGCCGATCTGCTTCCAACAGCTTAGGCGGGAAGGTGGTCAGGCTATATTAGCATAATTATTATGA
>NC_137691.1:2475617-2480617 GCF_963989245.1 Nansenia antarctica
CTCTTCCATAGTGGATTATCCTCTCATCTGCTCTCTCTAAACAATAACATTCAAAAGAGAGACGCTAAACCCCCCCAGGGTAGGAGGAGGAGAGGTCTGTCTCACAGCTCACTGGTTTAATGGGACCCCGGCTCACAGTAACATGGGGGAGAGAGGTACGCTGGAAACGGGCTGATATCAAATAATAACAACATCTAATAGTGTTGATGCCCCTGTGTGTGTGTGTGTGTGTGTGTGTGTGTGTGTGTGTGTGTGTGTGTGTGTGTGTGTGTGTGTGGGTGTGTGGGTGTGTGTGTGGACTCTGGACTGACATTCCCTTGATTGGTACCATACTGTATACTGTATGCATGGTATCACACACACACACACACACACACACACACACACACACACAGCACCCTCAAAGCCTGTTTCCCAGATACTGGGATACTCATCATCAGTGTGTTGAGACTCACTTAATTGATTAGATAACCCCCCCCCCTCCTCCTCCTCCCTGCTCCCCCCCACCCTTTACAAACCCAGGAGCACCCTGGGAAACATAAGTGCAGTGTGTCCAGGGGGCTCAGCACAGCGGCAGTAGAGTCGAGGGACTCACAGCTGACGACCGATAGCACTCTAGGTATTGATCCCCACTACAAATTACCCCCCCTAAACCCTCCTCCCCCCCCCCACCTCCCAGCCCCCCCACCTCCCAGCCCCCCTGGGAGTGAGTGCTTTATGTCCAGAGATGAGGCCTTATCAACAGGAGTCTGAATCAGCAGGGCTGGCTGTGAGTGTGTGCGGGTGTGTGAGTGAGTGCGTGTGCGTGTGTGTGTGTGTGTGTGTGTGTGAGTGTGTGTGTGTGTGAGTGAGTGAGTGTGTGTTTGTGTGTGAGTGAGTGCGTGTGAGTGAGAGTGCGTGTGTGTGAGTGCGTGTGAGTGTGTGAGTGCGTGAGTGTGTGTTTGTGTGTGTGTGTGCGTGTGTGTGAGTGCGTGTGTGTGCGTGTGAGTGTGTGCAGGAGGTCCTAATGGAGACAGAGGGTGGTGGGCAGTGGCCTGGGCGTCGTTAAGCTGGGGCATCGGGGGGCTAGGGCCCCAGCTGTGTTGTGAACATCTCTGGATCCTGGAGGAGAAAGTATCGTCATCGATTTTAGTGCATGTCAGTCGATTTAGCGCAAGCCACTACCTGTCAATCAACCTGTCAATACCCCCCAATCCCTCACCCCATGCACCCACGTCAATGAACCATGGGCGGAGCTAAACCCCGGATGTTACAAGATGGGGTGGAGGGGGGCTCCTAACACTCAGACCCAGGCTGGCCCCCCCCAGCCTGCTGTGGAGGGGGGGTGGGGAGGAGGGGAGAGAGGGGGGGGGGGGAGAGAGCACTTGATCTCCAGCCAGCCCCCCCCCCCCCCCCAGGGAGCGTGCCAGGATGTAGCTAATAGCCGCCGTAAAGGAAGAACAGCACTTTTAATCAGCTCAGAACAATGGCGTTAGCAGGCTCAACGTCACCGCTGTCAGGCGGGAGAGATTTAGTGTGGGGGGAGGTGGGGGGGGGGAGGGTGGTGGCATGAAGGGCTGCTGTTCTGCTTTGGCCTCTCTTCGTCTGGTTGCTGCTGATGGGCGATGGATGGATGGAGGGAGGGATGGATGGAGGGATGGATGGATGGATGGGTGGGGGATGGATGGATGGGTGGATGGATGGATGGGTGGGAGGATGGATGGATGGATGGACGGACGGATGGGTGGATGGGTGGATGGATGGAGGGAGGGATGGATGAATGGATGGATGGAGGGAGGGATGGATGGATGGATGGATGGAGGGAGGGAGGATGGATGGATGGATGGACGGACGGATGGGTGGATGGGTGGATGGATGTGTGGATGTGTGGATGGGTGGATGGATGGATGGATGTGTGGATGGGTGGGTGGATGGATGGATGGATGGACGGACGGATGTTGCAGTGCAAGTTGAATGCCGTAAAACATCCTTTACATACAGTACCACCAGTCAAAAGTTTGGACACACTTCCCCCGGTTTTTTTTACGGCATCTTCACCGGGAAAAGTGTGTCCAAACGTTTGACTGGTGGTGCTGTAATGTACGTTAGAGAAAACACGCCTTGCCTTCCCAGCGGTACTCTGGTACCCTGTGGCGCTGGGCTCCTAGTCCCAGACAGTCCCTGTGACATTCTCTGGCAGAACACCCTACGCCCGCAGGAGGAGAAACACACTGCGCCGTTCTGCTCCAGAAAGCCTTCCGGAAGCTCCAGGAAATGAATACCTCTCGGATTACATTTTCACACACAGACCCTCACAGCTGGCTCGTAATCTCGAATTACAAAATGGCGGAGGGAGGGAGAGGGAGGGAGGGAGTCAGAGGAGACTGGATCTCACCAGTCAAGCCAGGCTTGCCGTCGACGCGCCTAACCTTTGAAGAACACAGCCCCCCCCTCCCCCCTCCCCCCCGAACATAATCCGTTAAAGGGCTTGAAGGGAGATAAGCAAAAATGAGACAATTTCATAGTAATAATAATACATTATCCGCAGTGTTTCCCACGAAACCAAACATTGAAATAACACCATTTCACACTTTCGAAAACAATACTACATTCTCAAAGTCGTTTTGAGCAGCAATCTGATGACAATCTATAGCAATGTATAGGGTTGCAAACCAATGACAGTATATGTTAGCATTTTGGGTACACTTTATCCAGGCGTATCTGCTTTTCCATCACTGAGGGTAGAAGCCTTCCCAGGTTCTGAAAAATGACGTTTCAGAAGAGGAAACAGCATCCATGCAAAACGCAAGAGCGCAACTGTAAATATGACAGCTGTGCAAGTCACTGAATACTAAATTGAGGAGAATATATAAATATATATATATGGGCTGCCTGGTCGATTCACAGATAGCTCAGTTTCTGTTGCGTTCACTCCCATCATTCAGGTGCAGAGAGAGAGAGGAGAGGGAGGGAGAGAGGGAGGGAGGGAGGGAGGGAGAGAGGGAGGGAGAGAGAGGGAGAGAGAGTGGGGGAGAGAGAGAGACAGAGAGAGAGAGGGAGGGAGGGAGGGAGGGGGAGAGAGAGAGAGGGAGGGAGGGGGGGAGGGAGGGAGGGAGGGAGGGAGGGAGAGAGACAGAGAGAGAGAGAGAGAGAGAGACAGAGAGAGAGACAGAGAGAGAGAGAGAGAGATAGCTTGGTGTACTGGATCTATGACTGCTAACCAGCAGCAAATTGATAAAATACTGGAACAGTTTGGGTATACACAGTTTCAGTGTGGGTGGTCCCATTATACTATCTATGGGTGCTAGACTTGTAGTATCTGATATCCTGGCACAGAGGGTTGTGCAGGAGCTTGACAGTACGTTTACACATTGTGGTATTACATTTCAGCCTACTACTCTTCTGCTGTGTTTCCTCCAGCCAAGGCTAATAAGGGTGAGGGAATGAGACCAGAGTCCCTGTTAGCCTGCAAGGAACCTCCTCACCCTCACCATCGTCTGCTACCAACCCAAACAACCCCCTTAGTGGGAGAGAGAGAGAGACCAAAAACTATCCACTAGAGCCAAATTCAAAATCGATCTGCCTCCTAGCTTACACCGTCAGAGTGTTGTGGGGAGACCAAACTAGCGAAGGAGAAGGGAGGAGAGGGAGAGATGCTGTGTGGTGCGTAGAGGCTTAACTCAAACAGATCCTCACAATGATTAAGCGCTTCGTAGATTCATGATTCAATATCACAGTAGGCCCTGAGAAGAAATAAAAGAGAAAGAAAATATTCTGAGGATCGTGATCTCAATACTGCTCTCTCATCTACAGATAGATGTAGATGGATGGGGGGGAGGGTTACATCTCCAGATAGATGTAGATGGACAGAGAAGGGGGGGGGGGGTAGGGGGGGTTATCGCAACAGAAAGTCTAATTGACTCCCTCTTTACTTTACTGCTCCACTCATGTCCAAGGTAAGTGTTCATAAAACGGGGTGGATGTACATGTAGAATGATAGCTATCTTTCTTTAGCATGTTTTAACATGGTGCCATGCTCGAGAACCCCATAATGGATTCGCTACATCACACACCATGAGACATATCAGAGTTGTGTGGATGTGCTGTGTATGTGTGTGTTGTGGATGTAATGTGGGTGTGTGTGATGTAGGTGTGTGTGCTGTGGATGAGGTGTGGGTGTGTGTGGGTGTGTGTGGGTGTGTGTGGTGTGTATGGATGTGTTGTGGACATACGATTTCATTTGTGACAAGCGACTTAGATATAAAGAATAAAAAAGAATAAAAGAAGATTTGAAAGGCGGAATAAAAAGGTGACCTGCCAGTTTGGCCCGGTGACATCATCACTCCTCCTCACAGAGACTCGGGGGTGTTGGTACAGTACACACTCCACTGTTTGGGAAAATGTTCTCAGCCACAGAGACGACGTGTGCTTGTTAAAATGAAAATGCCACAGAGACAGAGTTGTTGAATATCGTCTCCCCAAGGCCACACAAGCACCTTGTTTTCTCTTTCCAGCGGAAATGTTTGACTGCAGAGTCTGGAACATTCTACCGTTCAGGTAAGAGGGCTGCTGCTGACAATCCCAAGTGAATAAGAGACACAATCATTTGTGACACAGTCTGATAATTTTGGTCCGCATGTCGACAACCGATCAAATAGTTCAGACTTTTCTTTTGAAACACGGAACTACGTTTCAACTACGTGTGTTGAGAATCACGACACAAACTCGCTAGTCGAGCCAGAATACTGCAACAACGCAATGGGTTCGGGGAGTAATCCCCACTGCTACCTAGTTAACTAGAACACTACTTTACATTGTTAGCAGGCTCACAAAACAAGCTGTGTCAGTTGACTAGCAACGTGTCGTTGATTTTCAACAATGCAGGAATGTATTCACACTTTTCGAAAGGAAAAAGTCAGATCATTACATCAGATCCCGACATGAGGACCAAATGATTAGACTGTGTCCATATATGGGCATTCAAAAGGTCATCCTTATGTCCATCTATATGTCCATATATG
>NC_137691.1:2488117-2498117 GCF_963989245.1 Nansenia antarctica
GAAAGCGTTTGGGACACGGTCTGATCGTTATGGTCCGCGTGTCGGCGACCGATCAAAATGTTCAGACTTTTCTTTTGAAACACGTAACTACGTTTCGACGTCGTTGAGAATCACGACACACTCGCTTGTCGAGCCAAAATACTGCAACAACGCAATGGATTGGGTGAGTAATCCCCACTGCTACCTAGTTAACTACAACACTACTTTACATTGTTAGCAGGCTCACAAAACAAGCCGTGTTAGTTGACTAGCGACGTGTCACTGATTTTCAACAACACGGAAATGTGTTTACAAGAAAAGTCGGAACATGGCATCATATCCAGACATGAGGACCAAAGCGTTAGAACGTGTCACATTTAGACAAACCCCCCCCATACTGTCAAGAGACGCAGGAAACACAGGTATGGACGGGTCTGCATGCGGTCTTCCTCAAACCGTCTGTCCACCAGACCCTCCAGGGTGTTCCTTTAATGACCATCGCCCTCCTGTCCCCACACCTAGCTCCCTGCTCGGCTCTGGACCCCCCCCCTGGACCCCCCTGACCCCCCATGTAAACCCCACCAACTCCCCTGACACGCCATGGCCATGATTTGTTTGAACTTTTTGTTCAAACTCGCTTTCCTGTTCTTCGGTCGATGCTCGACGCTCGCTAATAGGCCGGGACAGGCTGGAGACCACACCGTAATCACAAAAGTTGTTTAACAGGCCTCCCCTTCTTTGTACAACCCCCGTCATCTCCGACGCTAATTAGAATCAACAGACACGGCCAACAACACAACAACACAGCTCATTAGGAGCTTCAACAATCAACCGACTTCCCCAGGCGAGAGCTAGCGAATGTTGCTAACTTTGGAGTTTTTTTTTCCTGAGTTTTATTTTTTTTTCCGCTGCAGAACCTGAGAGAGGAGTCCTGTGTGATAGACAGGCGGGCAGAGGTGGATATGCTGGCTCAGTGGTTGCTGCTGGCTGGCTGGCTGGCATACAGTTAGAAAGCAGCGTCAAGAAAAAGAGAGAGAAGAAAAAACAAAAAGAAAGCTTTGAAAAATTCCCACCAAGCTTTTTGAAGCCTTTACGTTTTCCCACTGCTGCAGTGTTCTCAGGGTTTTCATCTCCTCGTTTTGCTGAGAGGAGAGGAGAGGAGAAGCTCTCGGGGGCAAACAGCCGAACAGCTGTAATGATCTCCAACGCAGCTCCATATACCCACGGAGGCTCTCTGCCAGCGTTCGCTGTCGGCCAGCAGGAGAGAGAGAGAACCAGAACAACCTTCGATGCGGAGAGTCAGAGAGCGTTGCTGCATGTGTGCGGTGGTGTGGGGCTGCATGTAAACAGGGTGCTGACTACACACTACTACACACTAGCACTACATACCGCACTGCACACTAGCACTACACACCGCACTACACACTAGCACTGCACACTAGCACTACACACTAGCACTCTAGAACTACACACTAGCACTGCACACTAGCACTAGTGTCACTCACGCATACCTACTGCACCTCGCAGAGATGAAGCTTGGTTGAACCTTCACTTAGTCAGAACAGAACTGTTATGGGCCAAAAATATGGAGATTGAGATACACACCCTTACGTAATGCACCTGGCCATGTCTATTAACACTAGAACAGCCATGGGTGGGGTCATTAACACTTAGGGTTAAGGAGAGGAGGAGGAGAGGGAGGAGTGAGGAGAGGAGGAGGAGAGGGAGGTGTGAGGAGAGGAGGAGGAGGAGGAGAGGGAGGGGTGAGGAGAGGAGGAGGAGGAGAGGGAGGGGTGAGGAGGAGGGGTGAGGAGAGGAGGAGAGGGAGGAGAGGGAGGGGTGAGGAGGAGGGGTGAGGAGAGGAGGAGAGGGAGGAGAGGGAGGGGTGAGGAGGAGGGGTGAGGAGAGGAGGAGAGGGAGGAGAGGGATGTTAGCGATCGGATACGCCCCGCCTGTCCCAGGGAGGAGCCTTCCTCCCCTGCTGCGCCAGCGCCTCTGCTAGCCTCCTCCGCGGCTAGGAGACGGCTAAGCTCGCTGGTTTACTTCATTTTCTATCTGAGTGGATTTGGGAGGCTGGGGGGAGACCTCCTGCCGTGCCCCCCCCTCCACCCCCATCCCCAGCAGAGCCCGCCCCTCCCGTACACCAGGTGGAGCACAGAAGAGACAGCCTCTTCCACAACAACACAGAGGTTTATATACTGCCGCTGGCGCGTGGATTAGCACACCATGGAAATGGATGTAAATCGCATGGTAATAATACGGAGGGCTAAACATAGTGGCAGAGTGACGTAGACACAAGACACAAATAGGCCTGTGACGTAGACACAAGACACAAATAGGCCTGTGACGTAGACACAAGACACAAATAGGTCTCTCTCTGAGACACAAGACACAAATAGGTCTCTCTCTGAGGAGAGGTTATAATGAGAACCAGGGCATTTACCCAAACGATGCCGACTTCCATTTGCGACTGGGGTAGCTTCTCCTACACAGAGGGGCAATAAGGTTTACGGGGCTGTCTGTGACTTCTATAGGCAAAGACGCGTGTCGCCTGCGAATGAAAAGAAAGAAAAAACAACAGAGAAAACAGATTTTTCAGATTTCGTAGAACGGAAATTAATCTGTTAAGAAGAAGTCGACCTTCATAGCATAGCATGCACTCTTTTTAATCTCCGTTCATGCGTAGCCTTGGCTTTAGATTGATTTTTTTTAGCTGAGAAGATTAATACGCATTGAGCATATACAGTAGCGTAACAACAACAACAAAATCGGAACAAAACAAAACAAACAGTTTTCAATTTCTCATTGTTTAATGGACAAAAAACTTTGAGGACTTGAGAGGATCTTGGCAGACTCATGGGTGTAATTGCTTTTCTTTTTTATGAGTGGACAGGAAGTAGAATGAACGATATGCATGACACGTCCTTTTGTGAGTGAGAGGTCGAACCGCACTTGGCAGAGAGAGTGGAGAACCTATCAGCACACAGACAGACTCCATAGATCTGACCACGGCCTTCAGAGAGAGAGAGTGAGAGAGGGAGAGAGAGAGAGAGGGAGGGAGGGAGCGAGAGGGAGAGAGAGGGAGAGAGAGGGAGAGAGAGGGAGAGAGAGACAGAGGGAGGGAGAGAGCGAGAGGAGGAGAGAGAGAGACGGAGAGATAGAGAGAGAAGGAGAGAGAGAGAGACAGAGAGGAGGAGAGAGGGGGAGAGAGAGAGAGGGATAGAGAGACAGAGAGAGAGGGAGAGACAGAGAGAGACAGAGAGAGGGGGAGAGAGAGAGAGAGAGAGAGAGAGAGAGAGAGAGAGAGAGAGAGAGAGAGAGAGAGAGAGAGAGAGAGAGAGGGACAGGTAGAGAGAGTTCGTCATGGATGAGAGACCGGATGAGAACGGTTGAAAGAGAAGCTGATTGGTGAACAGGTGAACAGGTAATGATCAAAGGGACGTCATGACAACCCCCTGCCCCCCCCACCGGTCCCCACACACACACACACACACACACACACACACACACACACACACACACCAAGGCCACAGGAAAGGACGGAGGACGCTGAACAGCGCAGCCAGAGGGGAACGGCAGTCCGAAATAAATCTCCTCCCCTCCCTCCCCCCTCCTCCCCTCCCTCCCCAGGTCTAATTGCAGCTGGAGGGTGAGTAATAGGAGAAGTAGCCACTTGTCATTGAACTATTCCCCCAGTGAGGACCAACCGACCGACTGACTGACGGACTGACTGACTGACTGACTGACTGACTGACACCACAGAGGACCATGGTGGTGGTGATGATGATGCGTTCTGGAGAACCTTGGACTGCTCTCTACCACAGCCCTGTGGACCGCCGCCCCGCGGGTCACACCACGTCATGTGACCTGACGTAAGCTACAGAGAGTATCGCTACGTTGAAAACCTCCACAAGGAAAGGAACGTTTATTTGTGTAGCACATTTCATACAACAGGGGCAATTCAAAGTGCTTTACATACAGCGTTAAAAAGATACATGAGTAAATTGATAGAATAGATATAAATATAAATAAACATTTAATAAGATAATAAAATAAAATAAAAAAGACATGGATGGAAGTGTTATTGTTTAATCATAACTGTTGTTTTTAGCTTAGATTTAAATCTTCTTTTGACTTTGGGCCTTCACCAGTTCACCTTGGTGTGTTTGTGTAGCAGTACAAACACAACTCGGTCGGTATTCGTCCCAAAGAGTCTATGAGAACTAGATGGTTCCATATGATCCTAACCCGTCTAACACAACAAGCGAACAGATGTTTCCGACGGATGTTTAGCAACGTACAAACCTGAACAATTACACTGGAAAGCGCGATAACGAGACACGGGAACATCTAAATCAAGACGTCACTTCAGATTCAAGCACAGAGGGGGGGAAAACGATATTTTCTCGAGGATCAGTTACCGAATAGACATGATTTTTAACACTCTCTCTCGGCACAGAAACGCAGCCCATATGTTCACAGCTGGTTAGAGCTTTAGTGCCTCCTTCCCAGACATCGCACGCAGCCAAGTCTGTCTGGACGACCTCGTAAAGAGTCAAGGTGGGCAGGTGGGGGAGGATCACGTTAAAGAGAGTTGATAAAATGTCTAAAATGAGTCTGTTTGAACAGGTCACTCTAACTAGACGGAGATAAAGATTATCACAGTTTCTACTTAATGGTCATCACCTGGACGTTACTATGGAGATTTTATGTAGTTAATTTAGTTATTAATAATAATAATAATTATTATTATTATAATAATAATAATGCATTAGACTTATATTAGTCTATATTTTAATGCATTATAGACTTATATTTTCTAGACACTCAAAGGCGCTTTACAAACCTAAAAGACTGAGTAGTAATAATAAAAAGAAACAAAAATAAATAAATAAAAGAAAGTATACAGGGCCTAATTAAGGTAGTTCTGGGGACACATGGGAAGGGGAGGGGGGGGGGGTTAACTGGTGAAGGCCAGCTTGAAGAGGTGGTTAGTGGTTAGTTAAGTCCCTAGTTAGTGAGGGAGATAGTGTGGGGAGAGAAGGGGATAGAGTCACGCTCCTGCCTGCAGTCACCGGGAGGCTTCAAAGACCTGCCGGAGGAGGTCGGACAAGGTCGTCAAGAAGGAAGAGCTCAGCATTTGTTGACCCGTCCGTCACCTATATCAGAGAGAGGCGTCACAGGGCCACCCGCCTTCCCTGTGTGGGGGGGCCGTGGGGGGGGGGAGGGCGCCTACCTTCCCTGTGTGGGGGGGGAGGGCGCCCGCTCCACTGAAGCTGAAAGTATCACAAAGGAACACGCCGTCTAGCATTATAGACACGATGGGTCTGTGTGCCTTCAAGTCTCGATAACCCCCACCCCCTCACACACACACACACACACACACACAACCCCCCCCCCCCCAGAGAGCCAACCACAGGACTGGAGATGGGCTGGGTGCCCTGACTTCACCGTGGGCGGTGTTTACAGTAGGTGAGATACACCATCTCCCGTCCTGACGGGCCCGCCGTGATCAAATATTACGTTTTCATTTCAGAGATTTCCTCATCAAACGTTGTGAGGTAAAAGCTCATACTGGTGGTCCAACCGATACGTTTTATATTCTACTTTTTTATGCCTGAAGAAGGTCTATGACCGAAAGCTCGCAATAAAGAAGATTTTTTTTCACTGTGTTTGAGTGTGCGGATACTGTTATTTTGCACTCTATTCTTTTTTTTAAAGAATGGAGAAAAACTGTGAAATCGCTTGTCAGCTCTCATTCACGTCCTGCTGACATTATGATGATACTCGTGGTAAAGTGATGGTTTGACCTTGAATGTGTGTTAGCTGGTAGAGTACCTCGGGTGACTCTGTCAATGGGTCCTTAGCTGTGAGGGTTAGCCTAGCTGTCAGGGTTAGCCTAGCTGTCAGGGTTAGCCTAGCTCTTAGAATTAGCCTAGCTGTCAGATGAAAATCAACTTGTCAAATCATCGACATGACTGTGTGAGACGTTTTACTAATATCGTCCATGGAAACACGTGTATTGTATCATACAGTAATTATACAATGTACGCCTATGTAATATATGGCTAGTCTATAATCATTATGCCTTAATTAAAGTTAATCAAAGTGTTCAACTTTATCATTATGTGTATTCCGTTCTGAGCTTAGAGGAGATTCCATTTCGTGAGCTTAGAATGATAAGGTTCTATCTCCGTTTAGGGCAGTTCAGAGATATTGAGCGTCAAAGTTTTTACATTCCATTATGTTTTGTGAGATGGAACCTTTGTATTTTATGAATTACTAACTCAAAAATGTCAACATTTTAAAAATAACACCACACAGGCATTAATAAACACCTAATGGATCAGATTATGTAAAAAAAACAAAATGTTGACAAAAAATGGAGATAGAACCTTATAATTCTAATGTCACGATTTGTTTCAGAGGACAGGGAGGGGGGGGGGGGATTCACACGCGTCTCCTCAGATGACCCCTGCGCGGCGTTAATCTCAACGAGTATCATCTCATTAGCTGCTTAGGGAAACACCTTAACTGAGAGCAGCGGGGCCTTACAATACATAAACAGCTTCTATACTGTACCTTATTTCTCCACAAGATCTAATATCAGAAAACTAATTGAACACGCCGCCGCACAAAAACATCTCAGTGATTAATTATGATCCATTTCAGAACGGTAATTATTTCCCTTTTTCGTAGTGCCAGTATGAGAACTATGCAGTATAAAGACTATTAGTTCAGATCATTATGTTATTTATGAGGTGTGTTTTCAAATAGGCTACAGTAGAATTGTAATAAGTCTAGCGGGGTGGGTAGCTAGCTGTTTGCCAGCAGTGTGCCTGCCTCCTGCCCTGCTGCCTTATGGGTAAACACCCCTCAAGGACGAATGAGCCCTGGTCCTGTGTGACCCAGAGCTGCCAGTGGTAATCTCTCGTACCACGGGGTTAAGTCCTGTTGAGATTTCTCTCTGCCTCCACTATAAGCCTCCTGTTATCACCGTAGAGCAGGTTCTGGTGCTTACATAACGGCAATCTCTAAACACCCTGCGCTTTGGAAAAACTTCAAAACTGTCTAAAGGGCTGGCAAATTCACAAAGATAGCCTCAGATTAGTGGTTTCAAGGACTAATTGAGCTCAGGACTGGCACTTTGTGCTCCTGTGCGTACGATACCGAAATCATAAAATAAACACTGAACAAGATGTATGGGGGGGGGGCTGCCAACTTACTATGCTATCAGCTTGGGTCCTCTAAGACGCCACACCCACCACACTCCACGCAACCTAAACGACCTTCAACTGTGTAATACTGCGGTAATACATCAAAGAGAAGACTCCCACATGACGTAGAGGAGAGTAGCTCAAATAATGGTCGCATGATTCGAATTCCTTTCTGAAGGTTGGGTGACTTTGTTGACTTTGTAAAAGGAAAAGGAAAGTTTATCCAATAGCAGTATATTTACCTCAGCTCAGAAGACCTGGAATATATTATATACGGACCAAGAGAGCTAGCAACCAAAGCATGGCTCAGTTATAGCTTAGCGTTAGCATAGCTGAGGGCATTAGAACAGAAGTAGGAGAGTAGGAAACAGTGTTAGACTTCTCTAAATACTACTTCCTCTCTGTTTTACATCAAGGCACCTAATGCATTGTTGTTATTGCTCATTGTAATGTATTTGTGTTATCATTGTCATATTGTTTGGTCTAGAACTAGGAGCCCAGAGGGGTGGGTGGGGGCGGGGGGCGGGGGTGGGGAGGCATCGTTATTGGAACATTTCATATTGCTGTAATGTTTTGCGATGATTACTAAAATGCCAATAAAACATGTTCAAAAACAACAACAGAATGATCTAGATAGGCCAAGGAAGGGCTTTCTTCAACTTATTCCCCATGTTTTTTCTCTCCTTGAGGAAATCAGTGAAACAGCGTTTTACACAAAACAAATCAGAATCACATTAATCTTGAGTAGAGGAGAGTGACGGTCTCTGATGCCTTTCCTCCAGAATCAGAGCCTTGTAACAAGGATGGTCTTATCTGGCGATGTCACCCCACACCCCACCTCAGCTACCCATGAGCCTCAGCTACCCCTGAGCCATCAATCAGGCTCCACAAGACTGGACCGAGATGGAGACAAGAGAGAGAACACAAGGACTTCAGCTCACAGGGCTAAGCTATGAGGAACACTTCAGCTCACAGGGCTAAGCTAGGAGGAACACAAGAATTCAGCTCACAGGGCCAAGCTATGAGGAACACAAGACTTCAGCTCACAGGGCTAAGCTATGAGGAACGCTCTACTTCCTTACGGCTGTGAGCTTTGAGGTTTTCGTAGTCCTATATACTGTATATATACTGTCTGTCTGTCTGTCTGTACGCGTGTGTGCATGCGCGCTTGTGTCTGTATGCGTACACGTGTGTGTGTGTGTGTCTGTACGTGCATGTGTGTGTTATTTACCAAGAAAAGCAATGAAAGATAACAACATCAACGTACTGTAACTGTAAACACTTCCCGCGTCACAACCAATCATAAAGTATTTTAATAAAGTCATTACGCACAGAGCATGACCCCAGGCTGACGGATCGCCCTTTCAAAATAACAATTAAACACCAGGAAGGAAACACAACGCCGTGAGAAGAACCTCACAGAAAAACGAGCCGTCGTCCAATGATATCACGTTCACACAATCCAATTAACCTTTAGTGCTTCGGCACGAAGCCTCCGAGAATCCCCCTCGGCTGTAGAACACAGAGCGGCAGAGAGAGAGGTGTGAGCAGCACAGAGAGCCTGCTAGTTCATCTACACTGTAAACAGCGTCAGATTGGATCGGAGCGGTTCTTGAGGGAGAGAGGTTATTTATAGCTCATCGAGTTGTAAATTCAATGGCTTTTTCATTATTTACGCCGACCCCCACTACCTCACACTCTCCTATTGGAAACTGTAAAACACAAACGATTCATTACTGCTGCTCATCAGGGGCCTTCGCTGAGCCGAGCAGAGCAGAGCCAGGCTGGGCATCGGTCCTGGAGCTGAACTGCAGGGCTGCCAAGTCGTGACGTTAGAATGATAAGGTTCTATCTCCATTTTTGGTCAGAATTGAGTTTTTTTTACATAATCTGATCCATTAGGTGTTTATTAATGTTAACACCTGTGTGGTGTTATTTTTAAAATGTTGACATTTTTTTTGTTAGTAATTCATAAAATACAAAGGTTCCATCTCACAAAACATAACGGAATGTAAAAACTTTGACGCTCAATATCTCTGAACTGCCGTAAACGGAGATAGAACCTTATCATTCTAAACGGAGATAGAACCTTATCATTCTAAACGGAGATAGAACCGTATCATTCTAAACGGAGATAGAACCTTATCATTCTAAACAGAGATAGAACCTTATCATTCTAAGCTCACGGAGTGTGGTGGTGGTTGGAGATACTGTGGTGGATGCTGTAGCACTGTTGCTACGACACGAAGGGCAATGATCTGTCCCCAAACTCCTGCCCCCCCCCGCTCACTCCGCTCCTCCACCTCTGCTGGCCGACTGGCTCCACCAGAGCCTCTCTCTGCGGGGATGACAGCGGTCACGCTGCCCGGTCACGAATTCTCACCGTCCTGGCGCCCCGCTGGTGGAACGAGCTCCCCACCGCCGCTGTCAGGACTGCAGAGTCACCCCCTGTCCTCTGTCGTAGAATGAAGACCTCCATCTCTTTAGCTGCACCTTAGCTGTCCCTCCTGAAGACCTCCATCTCTTCAGGCTACACCTTAACTGTCCCTCCTGAAGACCTCCATCTCTTCAGACTACACCTTAACTGTCCCTCCTGAAGACCTCCATCTCTTCAGGCTACACCTTAACTGTCCCTCCTGAAGACCTCCATCTCTTCCGACTACACCTTAACTGTCCCTCCTGAAGACCTCCATCTGTTCAGGCTACACCTTAACTGTCCCTCCTGAAGACCTCCATCTCTTCAGGCTACACCTTAACTGTCCCTCCTGAAGACCTCCATCTCTTCTGACTACACCTTAACTGTC
>NC_137691.1:2503117-2505617 GCF_963989245.1 Nansenia antarctica
CCCACGTTGCCATCACGCCCCCCTCATCTGACCCTCGCCGCCCACTCCTCCTCACTCACTGTCTCCCGGCAAACAAGTGCTTTTATTCTCGGGTAGTGGTAATTACATATGCACAGCGGTGTGCGGTGAGCAATGTGTGGTGTTGCCTCTAATTATGTCGAATGTTGTGAAACAGGTGTCCGTCCATAGCAGAAGCTCGTGAGAGTGATTTCCTGCTTTGACAGTTTGATAAGAAGAAGAAGTCCAGGGTTTTTAACAGTATCTGCACCGCCATTTCTACATACTGAAACTGAAACTGATTCCCTCTTCCCTTCTACATTTTGCTGATGAAATCTTTTGTTTTTCCCCATCGCCAAACACACAAACGGTCCAGGGCGTATCCAAAAACCAGAAACCGTCGGATCAAGAGGCGTCGTCGGCATTCGGGCGTTCGCAATCGACCACGAGAGACACCGCCCTCGCCTCCGGTCGGTGGAGAAAAAAGCCAGGGTATGATCTCCGCAGAGCGATGGTGGCAGCCGAACGGGAATACAGCGAGAAGATTGAGACGCGGCTAAGTGGCAATTACTCACGCAGTGTGTGTCAGCCGGCTACACACAATACCAGGCTTTAGAAGGGAGACCCAGCTGCAGAGCTAAAGTCGCTGTGCCTCTCTCTCTCTCTCTCCCCGAGGAGCCGAATAGCTTCTACGCCCCGCTTTCAGACTAATAACACCGACCTCCCAGAGAGGTGTCGTGCCTAAATGACTGGCGGGCTGTTGAACTCCCTCCCTCCCTCCCTCCCGTCGTGAGCAAATGTTTTGAGAAGCCGTGTCAGGGCCCTGATCTGCAACCTGTTACCCCCCACCCTGGACCCTCACCCTCACCAAACCAGATCCACGGACGACGCCATTGCCACGACACTCCACTCCGCCCTCACCCACCTGGGCCAGAGGAACTCGTATGTGAGGAGGCTGTTCCTAGACTACAGGTCAGCATAATACCATAGTCTCCTCCAGGTTCGACACCAAGCTCAGAGACCGAGGTCTCAACACCGGCCTATGCGACTGGATTCTGGACTTCCTGTCGGACCGACTCCAGGTGGGGAAGATGGGCTCAAAGACCCCTCTGACCCTCAACAGAGGAGCCCCCCAGGGCTGTGTCCTGAGCCCTCTCCTCTACTCCCTGTACACCCACGACTGCGTGGCCACACAGTTCGACCAACAACAGTGATTGGCGACACGACAGCGATTGGCCTGATCACCGACAGCGATGAGTCGGCCTACAGGAAAGAGGTCGAACGCCTGGCTCAGTGTGGCCAGGAAAACAACCCTGCTCTCAATGCGGGTCAACAGGTCTGTTGTAGAGAGAGTCAGCAGTTTTAAGTTCCTCTGGGTCCACATCGCCAACGACCTCACCTGGGACGTGCACACCAAACAGGTGGTGAGAAAGGCACGGCGGCGCCTCTTTCACCTCAGGCGGCTGACGAAGTTTGGCTTTGGGCCAAGATCCTCCGGGGCTTCTACAGAGGCACAGCCGAGAGCATCCTGATTGGGTGCATCAGTGCCTGGCAGGGAAACTGCACTGCCCTCAACCACAAAGCGCTGCAGAGGGTCGTGCAGACAGCCAAGAGCATCAGCGGACGTGAGCTTCCCTCCATCCAGGATATTTACAACAGACGAGAGAGTCAGCAAAGCCCGGAGGATTATCAAAGACCCCAGCCCCCCCCAAACACAGACTGTTAGACCCCAGCCCCCCCCAACCACAGACTGTTAGACCCCAGCCACCCCAACCTCAGGCTGTTAGACCCCAGCCACCCCAACCACAGTCTGTTAGACCCCAGCCACCCCAACCACAGTCTGTTAGACCCCAGCCACCCCAACCACAGCCTGTTAGACCCCAGCCCCCCCAACCACAGCCTGTTAGACCCCAGCCACCCCAACCACAGTCTGTTAGACCCCAGCCACCCCAACCACAGCCTGTTAGACCCCAGCCACCCCAACCACAGCCTGTTAGACCCCAGCCACCCCAACCACAGTCTGTTAGACCCCAGCAACTCCAACCTCAGACTGTTAGACCCCAGCCACCCCCAACAACAGACAGTTAGACCCCAGCCCCCCCAACCACAGTCTGTTAGACCCCAGCCACCCCAACAACAGACTGTTAGACCCCAGCCACCCCAACCACAGACTGTTAGACTCCAGCCACCCCCACCACAGTCTGTTAGACCCCAGCCACCCCAACCACAGACTGTTAGATCCCAGCCACCCCAACCACAGTCTGTTAGACCCCAGCCCCCCCAACCACAGTCTGTTAGACCCCAGCCCCCCCCAACCACAGTCTGTTAGACCCCAGCCACCCCAACCACAGTCTGTTAGACCCCAGCCACCCAAACCACAGACTGTTAGACCCCAGCCACCCCAAACACAGTCTGTTAGACCCCAGCCACCCCAACCACAGTCTGTTAGACCCCAGCCACCCCAACCACAGACTGTTAGACCCCAGCCCCCCCAACCACAGAC
>NC_137691.1:2510617-2517546 GCF_963989245.1 Nansenia antarctica
AGGCTTTAAACACAGTGGAGAGACTAGAGAGTGAGGAGAAGTCTAATTGGGCACTGGAAACTATTCTGGAGAGAAGTTCTACCACCCAGTGTCCTTAAAGTCACACCAGGATAAGCTAGTATGAAGCTATTTTGCAGTTTTTCTGTGTAGGAGGCAGGCTAATTACTTACAGGAGGGGCCAACTAGTGGTCTTTGTGTGTAAGTAGCAGCTTCCCATTGTAAAGACCAGGGTCATCTTATAGGAGGTAAAAAAGGCACGGCTGTTCTGGTGTTAAAACACAGTGGAGAGACAGGAGGAGGGAGGAAAGTCTAATTGGGCGACTGGAAACTAGTCTAGGAGGAGGGAAGGCAGGTTACCCATGACGCATCAAACCTCATCCTAAAGAGTGAGAGAGAGAGAGAGAGAGGGAGGGAGAGGGAGAGAGAGAGAGAGAGTGAGGGAGAGGGAGAGAGAGAGAGAGGGAGAGAGAACGAGAGAGAGGGAGGGAGAGAGAAAGAGAGAGAGAGAGGGAGGGAGGGAGAGAGAGAGAGAGAGAGAGAGGGAGGGAGAGAGAGAGAGAGGGAGAGAGAGAGGGAGGGAGAGAGAAAGAGAGAGAGGGAGAGAGGGAGAGAGAGAGAGAGAGAGGGGAGAGAGAGAGAGAGAGAGAGAAAGAGAGAGAAAGAGAGAGAGAGAGAGTTAGATGTTTTACCCATGACACATCAAACTTCATCCTAAAGAGTGAAACGTCATTCGACTCTTTACGACCTAGCTGGTACAGGACCGTTTGAGAGAAGTGTACCCAGACAACCTTTTTTATTGTTAACACCTAACGCCTTTTTTTACCAACTATAAGAGCCGCCTCGGGGGTCAAATGAACCCTAACCCTAACCCTCTTTACAATGCTCAAGCTGATACTTACACACAACGACCACTAGTTGGCCGCTTGTAGGCCTAAATTAGCCTAGCTTCCTACACAGAAAAACTGTAAAATAGCTTCATACTAGCTTATCCTGATGTGATTTCGAAAATGTAAGAATACTGGGTGGTACAACGCACATAGCCTATCTCGGAAAAGTCATGAAAGGAGGGTCCTGAAATTTGATCGAGTGAAAATGTATAACATTTTTCTTTACTCACAGGGGTCAAAATGTCCCCTTCATGGCTGTTCTATTAACTGACTGACTGACTCCTCCTCCTCCTCCTCCGTACTCCTCAGGTTGTCGTTCATAAAAACCGGGGACGTCAAACTAATAAGCCTCTCGTCTCTCCTCTGTCCTCTCTCTCTCTCTCTCCCCTCGGTGGAAACACGTGTCAGTTTCTTGGCGTTTTGTGCTCGACACTTAACTAATTAGGAGTGATGTATGGTGGGTATTATTATTATGGCGGCGCGCTAAGAGAAGGTGCAGGGGAGCTTGGCAGCGGCGGCGGTTTGACATGTTCGTCCTCGACGTGTTATCTGAAGACGCATCCGTGCGTAGCTTCTCCTTTGCTATTAACATAATAGCCTAACCCTTGCTTGATCAAAGATGAGTTGATGAGAAACTTCTAACGGCGAAAGAAAACGCACCCAAGCGCCCACCTCAGCAGCGCGTGTGCGTTTCGTTTCGCCGCCCGTGTTAACGGGTTAGAGCAGCCATACAGCCCATGTAAACGGGTTAGAGCAGCCATACAGCCCATGTTAACGGGTTAGAGCAGCCATACAGCCCATGTTAACAGGTTAGAGCAGCCATACAGCCCATGTAAACGGGTTAGAGCAGCCATACAGCCCATGTTAACAGGTTAGAGCAGCCATACAGCCCATGTTAAGCCCGTGTGAGGCGCGTGTCTCACGCTGGCTGCCGCTACACGCCATCTGCAGATTAGGCCTCTCGCCTACTTTTTTCCAGCTCCGCAGTTAGAGCCGCAGAAGACACGCAGCAGCCAGCGTGTAAGCCGCAACAGTGAGAGCCGCAGCGGTTCCACCACACACACACACACACACACGCTGCTGAGGTTGACGCTTGCTTGTCTGTTTTTCGTGGTTAACGCTTAATCAGCCAAAAAGATAGTTCACTTGAGTGCACTCGATCAAATTTCAGGACCCTCCTTGACTTTTCCTAGATATGTGCGTTCTACCACCCAGTAACCTTACATTTTCAATATCACATCAGGATAAGCTAGTATGAAGCTATTTTGCGGTTTTTCTGTGTAGTAGGAAGCAGGCTAATTTACAAGCGGCCAACTAGTGGTCGTTGTGTGTAAACAGCAGCTTCTCATCGTAAAGACTATGGTCATTTGACCCCCGGGGCAGCTCTTATAGTAGGTAAAAAAGACACGGCTGTTCTAGTGTTAAAGGTTAAAGGTCAGACTAACAGCACAGAGTCATCATCATTATCTCTGGGGATTATGACATCATGAAGAGCAAGAAGATTGGAAACAAAATGGCGTACATTCCGTCTGTCTGTCTGTCCAGGGCCAAAGAACGAACCTGAAAGTATCTCAATCTCCCACACACACATCCAGCAGCTGGATGCCGCGGGGCGCTGCTCGCTAAGCCCCGTGACAGCAGGGACAGATGAGATTGTCACAGGCACAGACAGAGTAATTGCACAGATTGAGATTGAGCCAAGCTGATAAAACCCCAGTTAATGACATCATCATCTGAGGAGTGAGGAGAGCCAAGGTTCCCCGTAAGTTGGTTTTAATTACTCCACACACTGCCACCGCTGTGTATGTGTGTGTGTACGTGTGTGTGTGTGTGTGTGTGTGTGTGTATGTGTGTGTGTGTGTGTGTGTTTGCTTGTGTGTGCGTGTTTGTGCTTGTGTGTGTGTGTGTGTGTGTGTGTGTGTATGTGTGTGTGCGTGTGTGTGTGTGTGTGTGCGCATGTTTTGTGTGTATGTGCGTGTGTGTATGTGCGTGTGTACGTGTGTACACACTGTACAAGTAGTCAGCCCCCTCCATGCACACACAAATGCTGAGGGGGGTTAAGAGTGTTAACTTAAGAGTGTATTTTCGCTTCCCTCTATTATTGAAAGGAAATGATTGTCAATGACTAAACCTTCCATCCTTGAAAGATAAGATGATCGTTATCACCTTACAGTAACTCGTTAACATATTAGCAATAAGGCAGGAAGGCGCACGAGGGCTCTGGTGATGTTACAGTGCAGCACAGGGACGAAGCTCCACTCTACTCATAAAAACTCTGAAGAAAGAGCACATAGATACACAGAGACACACAGAGAGAGACAGAGAGAGAGACACAGAGACACACAGAGAGAGACAGAGAGAGAGACACAGAGACACACAGATAGACACAGAGAGACTCAGAGAGACTCAGAGAGATTCAGAGACACACAGAGACACACAGAGAGAGACAGAGACACACAGAGAGAGACAGAGAGAGAGAGACACACAGAGACACACATAGACACACACAGACACACAGACCCATACAGAGAGACACAGAGACACAGAGAGACACACAAAGACAGAGAGACACACAGAGACACATAGAGAGAGAGAGAGAGAGAGAGAGAGAGAGAGAGAGAGAGAGAGAGAGAGAGAGAGAGAGAGAGAGAGAGAGAGACAGGGACAGAGACAGAGGACCTGTGCTCAACAAGGGTGGTGGCTCAGGTCTTATTTCAGGTCTCATTCCAACGTGCCAACACCAAAGGGAACATCAACAACCCCGGCTTATGTTTGTGTTACTAAACAGGAAGGGAGGGACCCTGCAGGCCTGACACTCCTGACAGGACGATGACATCACAGAGCCCCGCCGTGTCATCAACAACAACATTCCACCCGTCTCCTCCTCCCTGATGGATGGGAGGTGGTCACATGACCCTCTTTGTTGAGCCGAGAGAGAGACCCTGAAAACACCACATCTACTGTGTGTGTCTGTGTGTGTCTCTGTGTGTCTGTGTGTGTCTCTGTGTGTGTCTGTGTGTGTCTGTGTGTGTCTCTGTGTGTCTCTGTGTGTCTCTCTGCGTGTCTGTGTGTGTCTCTGTGTGTGTCTGTGTGTGTGTGCTGTATCTGCACGGGAATAGAGGGAAAAACCCTGTCATATGTAGACAAAACAATTATGAGTTACAGTAGGACAGTTCATTATCATTATTATGACTAGATAGAGTCCTCTACTATTCCAATACATATTATGATGTTACATAACATAATAGTACATACTATTATTCCAAAACATAATATGTCTAGTCATAATGATAATGTACACTGACTTGTAGATGTCTCGACTTGTAAATTATGTCTCGTAGATGTCTTGAGCTTCATCGTTGATGAAAGCAGATATATTATTATTGTTATTATTATCACAATGCAACTTGTTTACCGCCCTACAACTCATCCCCCCGCTGACAGGACAGGATATTGATTTCCCCAAACTGCCCAAAAGTCAAGGACGAGTAGCCGAGAGGACACAACCAGACTCATTTCAGCCCCCCCCCGCCCCCCATCCTCCAGCTCATACACCCCCCCCCCCCCCCCCCCCCCCGCCACGCACAGGAAATCAACATACCAATCAGTCCCCAGAACCATAAATGCAAATCTAACTGATTTTTACAATGGAAATGGACTTGGTGATTGAAATGCACCCGACAAAGAGAATGGAGTTCCCTGCCCGTCTATCACTCCAGCTCCCAGCCCTCTCATTGGACCATTACAGTGACACAGATGGCTATTGGCTGAAGCTAATCAAAACACTCTGATGCCGATTTTTCTTTTGGCACAGAGAATGTTACTATATGACATCTCCAACCCCAACGTAGCCTGTTTTCAATGAAAAACGATCGAGATTTGACCGAACCCAAATATTGCAATTAATTAGTGATTGATTTAATCACAGCAAACCGCCGTGCGATAATTAACTAAATGGATTTGTTGTTAAGTCATTTGACAGCCGGCCCGGTTTTTAAACAGAAGAAAAACTGAACGGAGGAGTAATTGACCTCTCTGGACAGCAACGCCTGACCTTTACCACAAACAGGTGAACTTTGGAAGACAGAGTTTTAGCCACACACCCACACACCCAAACAAACACACACCCAGAGACACCCACACACACACACACACACACACACACCCAAACAAACACACACCCAGAGACACCCACACACACACACACACCCACACACCCAAACAAACACACACCCAGAGACACCCACACACACACACACACACACACACACACCCACACAAACACACAAACACACCCACACACACCTAAACTACACACACAACTAAAATGAAGCATTGGCCTCGCGCAGTCGAGCCATACACACCTCCTCCAGAAATGCTACTGTACACACACACACACACACACACACACACAGAGACACACACACACACACACACACACACACACACACAAACACACACCCAGAGACACACACACACACGCACACACACACTCACACCCAAACAAACACACACACCCACACACACACACACACACCCAAAGAAACACACACCCAGAGACACACACACGCACATACGCACACACACACACACACACACACACACACACACAAACACCCCCCCACACACACACACAGTACATCCAATTATTGATGTTTCATACAGCTCCAGAAGTTTAGGAGATGACAGAAGGATGGGTGATTCAGAAGCGGGGCAGCACCAGGGTGGAGGAGAGGAAGAGGAGGAGTGGACTCTCTCTCTCTCTTCCTCTCCCTCTCCCCCTCTCTCCTAGAGAGAAAGCAGCGAACTGAAATATTGTCAGAGAGAGGCAGAAGCAATTAAATGATACGAGCGTCACAACGAGGGGTTGTCAGGACGCACGGCCCAGGGAAACCGCCGGGTTACACTTCTACAATTGGTTGTCATGAAGACCACATTTAATCACAAGCTACCCGCCTCACAATACTGTGGTAATGTGCTGAAAAAAAATCGAAGGCGGCCATGGAACTTTTAGAAATGGGCTATACTTATCATACTTATCATTACCCCAAAAAGGTTTCAATTCACATCATTCTTTTTTTTCCTTTTTTTTTTTTCAAGTGGTCGTCAAGAGTTAGTCTGACAGGCCGAGAACACTCTGAGTTCCCAGACCCAGACACACTCTCTACGCTGTGTTCCCCCACACACACTTTTTCACAACGACTGCCAGTGAGCTGGATTACGCCTCCTGCCAAGACTGGTGAATTGATGATTCACATCCTTAGTCAAATGTATTGATTGTAATGTCAGCTTTGGAGTAAGGCGTCTGTTAAATGCCAAAAATGTAAATATACTCTGCACCGCGCTCCAAAAAGGCTGTAACTTCATGGGCCGGTTTCACAGACAAGGCTTAAGCCTAATCCTGGACTAAAAAGCATCTTCAATGGAGATTTTACATTGAACGTGTGATTTAGTCCAGGACTAGGCTTAAGCCTTGTCTGTGAAACCGGCCCTATGTGTTTTAACTGTACTTAACGTGTTTTAACTGTACTTAATGTGTTTTGAAAAGCCGTGCCTATTTTACCTACTAGTAGAGGCGCCTTGGGGGTCTAGGAAAAGTCATGAAAGGAGGGTCCTGAAATTTGATCGAGTGCAAAGAGAGTTACTCACAGGGGTCACTGTGACCCCATCACGGCTCTTCTAGTGTTCACTGTACTTCACAAAGATCTGTAATTTATAATTTCCTTGCAGAAACATCTCTATCACACAGTATATCAAACGCTGATGACTCACGACGTGTGAAAGGGAAGAACAGAATAAAAAGGGAGGATTTCTCTCCTATCTCAGGGCTCACTTGAACCCCCACCCCCACCCCCTCTCCCCCTTACCCCCCCCCCCCCTACCCATAACCCCCTAGGAGGAGAGCCGAGGATGTGCTTTGACAGGCCGTGTCTCCCCCCTCTCATTACAGGTCACACAGAGTCAAGTTTTCATTCGCTTCCCTTTTCTCTCCCCCGTCTCTCTCCCCAATTAAAACCTGCGGTTGTTTAATGCAACAGGGTA
>NC_137691.1:2517746-2525246 GCF_963989245.1 Nansenia antarctica
AGAGATAATTATGTAACAGTGGTGCTAGCTGGAGGCAGGGCCGTAATCCCCCCCCCCCCCTCCCACGGGGGGAACAAGTGCCTAGATCTGGAGTGGAGGAGTGGAGGGGTGGAGGAGTGGGGGGGTGGAGGAGAGGAGGGGTGGAGGAGTGGAGGGATGGAGGGGTGGAGGAGTGGAGGGATGGAGGAGGAGTGGAGGGGTGGAGGGATGGAGGGGTGGAGGAGTGGAGGGGTGGGGGGGTGGAGGGGTGGAGGGGTGGAGGGGTGGAAGGGAGGAGGGGTGGAGGAGTGGAGGGATGGAGGAGGAGTGGAGGGGTGGAGGAGTGGAGGGGTGGAAGGGAGGAGGGGTGGAGGGATGGAGGAGGGGTGGAGGAGTGGAGGAGTGGAGGGGTGGAGGGCAGGAGGGGTGGAAGGGAGGAGGGGTGGAGGGATGGAGGAGGGGTGGAGGAGTGGAGGGGTGGAGGGGTGGAAGGGAGGAGGGGTGGAGGAGTGGAGGGATGGAGGAGGGGTGGAGGAGTGGAGGGGTGGAGGGGAGGAGGGGTGGAGGGGAGGAGGGGTGGAGGGGTGGGGGGGTGGAGGGGTGGAGGGGTGGAAGGGAGGAGGGGTGGAGGAGTGGAGGGATGGAGGAGGAGTGGAGGGGTGGAGGGGTGGAGGGGGTGGAAGGGAGGAGGGGTGGAGGGATGGAGGAGGGGTGGAGGAGTGGAGGGATGGAGGAGTGGAGGGGTGGAGGGCAGGAGGGGTGGAAGGGAGGAGGGGTGGAGGGATGGAGGAGGGGTGGAGGAGTGGAGGGGTGGAAGGGAGGAGGGGTGGAGGAGTGGAGGGATGGAGGAGGGGTGGAGGAGTGGAGGGGTGCAGGGGAGGAGGGGTGGAGGGGTGGAGGGGAGGAGGGGTGGAGGGGTGGAGGGAGTGGAGGGGTCGACTTAAGAGTTCATCACAGTTCAGAGTGGCCAGAGCGGAGCGGACGTACTCACTGAGAACCTCCAGTAGGGAGGGATTAAAGACCCAGAGAGAGAGAGGGGGGGGGGAGAGAGGGAGAGGGGGAGGGAGAGAGAGAGAGGGGGGGAGAGGGAGAGAGAGAGAGGAGGGTGGGAGGGAGAGAGAGGATGAGGGTGAGAGAGAGAGGATGAGAGAGGGGGGGGGGGAGAGAGGGGGGGGGTGAGGGTGAGAGAGAGAGGATGAGGGTGAGAGAGAGAGAGAGAGAGGGTGGGAGAGGGAGAGAGAAAGAGAAGATGAGGGAAAGAGGATGAGAGGATGAGGGTGAGAGAGAGACAGAGGGTGAGAGACAGAGGGACAGTGAGATGAACACGCCTGCAATAACACGCAGGAGGATAATATCTGGTGATGTGACCAGGACAGCACGCCGGGGGGATCGGAGGAGAAGAAGAAGAACCACCAAATAAGTCCCGCCCCCGTCACGACGCCCTGACAGGACCTCACAGGAAACCGCCGTCGTATTCTTCTGATTGTGAGAAGCCCCAATACATCCACATCATCCTCCAGAAGGACACAGGCACCGGCCGGCCCGCGACACTATTATGGGATGGTATCGAGCTCGTCGTGACACCTTTGACTGATTACAAGTGAGCTCCGGCTAAGCGCTAACGTTGCTACTAATGATCTGGTGTCTTTAGCTACTTTTATCTTTTTTTTCTTTTTTCACGCCTCCTATTTTTAAACGGCGTTAAGTCTGCGTGACTTGACAGAGAGGGAGAATTAACGGCGGAGGCTTTCGGCGTTACAGGTTGAGAGAGTTGCTGCCGGAACTAAATAATGAGCCTCTCCCGCTCTCACCTCACCTTAGGATTCACAAAACTACAGAGTAGCTAGCTACCCCTCTAAAAAGATTAAGAGAGCGCGCCGAGAGTCTCCTCAGCCAAAAAAAGAGGAAAAATCTACAAGCTAAAGAGCTCGCCGTAGGAAGATCAATTTAGAAATAATGAGAATTCTTCTGTCAAGGGTAAAGAAAGAAAGAAAGAGAGCGCCTTGAAAATAAAAATGCAACTCCTGTCAGCGGATACGGAGGCTCTATTTGTCAGGTTTGGCAGAACGGGGATAATGCGGCTCAGCGGGAGCTCGCTGAGGGGACTAGGGGCTGTTGTCTCTGACCTGTCAGGGCTCACAGGCCGTCATTAAGAGGAGCCTCCGATTTCTCATTTGAAACAAACGGCCTTTTGTCGACGCTATTAAAGCAGCGGCTTTAATCTGGGAGTAGGGGGGGGGGGGTTCATGTTGGCATGCCAGGACTTAACCCCGGACGGACGGACGGACAGAAGGACAGATCGAGAAACAGACAGAGAGATAGGCAGGCAGAGAGACAGGCCAGACAGACCGGACAGACAGGGACAGTGTAGACAGAGAGACAGGCAGGCAGAGAGACAGACAGAGAGACAGAGAGACAGGCCAGACAGACAGGCAGACCGGACAGAGATACAGACAGACAGAGATACAGACAGACAGACGGGCAGACAGACAGACAGAGAGACAGAGAGACAGACAGACAGAGAGACAGAAACAGATAGACAGAGAGACAGACAGAGATAGAGACAGACAGACAGACGGACAGAGAGACAGACGGATACAGACAGAGATACAGACAGGCAGACAGACAGGCAGACAGACAGGCAGACAGACAGACAGAGATACAGACAGGCAGACAGACGGGCCAGCCCAGTGAACATGGACCCCAGCGTTCCTCTGTGTCTCAGTGGGTAGAGCACGCCACACCGGCGCTAACAACGCTAAGATCGTGGGTTCATTTCCCGCCGGGGACCGTACATACAGTGTTAGTCGCTTTGGATAAATTACACACTGCATATATTACACAAAGCAAAACCCCTCTGTGCCACCCCCCCCTCCCTCCCCTCCTCCCCCGCTAAACCTGTTACATAAATCCAAATGATCCTCATTAATCAAAGTCATATTAGACCAGGATGGAAACATGGGAGGTAAGAGAGGTAAGAGCACCCGTGCTGAAAGGTTACCGCCCCCCCCCCCCCAGGGAAGGCCTGTTGGAGCTGGGGGGGGGGGTCCGTATCCATAACTAATGAGGCGACCCCCAGGGAAGGCTGCGTGACCTTTGGTAACACCTACAGTTGGATGTCACCTGCTGCTGCCTTGGACCTGTGGCGTTGCCCCTGACGACCAGCGGAGAGGAGAGAGGGGGGGGCGGTATCCCCTGGGAGAAGGACGTACGTGGGCGGCTGTGGTTTCAGGAGGTAGAGGAGCCGCCGTCTAATGATCACAAGGTCGGCAGATCGGCGGTTCGAGCCCCGGCTGGCCACATGTGAAGTGCGAAGTGTCCTTTGGGCAAGACACTGAACCCTAAATTGCTCCCAGTGAGCGGGCCGGCGCCTTGCATGGTAGCCGCCTCAGGGGTCAAATGACCATAGTCTTTACAAAGGGAAGCTGCTACTTACACACAAAGACCACTAGTTGGCGTGAGTGTAAATTGGCCTCCTTCCTACACAGAATAACTAGCAGAATAGAATAGCTTCATACTAGCTTCTCCTGATGTGATTTTGAAAATAATGTAAGGATACTGGGTGGCAGAACACCACATATCTAGGAAAAGTCCTGAAAGGAGGGTCCTGAAATTTGATCGAGTGCAAAGATATAACTTTTCTTTTTACTCACATAATGACCCCTCATGGCTGATTAAGTGCCTTAAGCCTTCATAACCACCAGCTGTCCAGGGTGAATACTACTAGAATTTAGAGTTTGCCATTTACCAGACGCTTTTAATCCAAAATGATTTACAATTACAGATTACAGGGACATTCCCCCTGGAGTAACTGAGGGCTGAGTGCCTTACTCAAGTGCTACACACTAGTGGTGATGTTTTCAGGCGGGATTTGAACTCACAATCTTCTGATCACCAGTCCATCTCACTATCCACTAGACCAGTGGTTCTCAAACCTCTCCTCGGGGGCCCCCAGCCACTCCACATATCTGATCTGTTCCAAACCAATTATGATTTGTACTTGATTAGTTGAATCAGGTGTGCTGGTGGTGGAACAGATCAGATATGTGGAGCGGCTGGGGGTCCCCGAGGAGAGGTTTGAAAACCACTGCACTAGACCACCACAACCACTAATACTACTACTACTTTTAGTCAGAGCTTTTGGGGGAAACTTTAGGACCACTGGTCCACATCCAGTAGTGTCTGACTCCACAGTGTTACACAGCAGGACCAGGGGGGCGGTGGGAGTGAGTGAGTGAGTGCACTCAAAAACAAACGTCTAAATATCAAAAGTCTAATATCTCTAAGGCCCATACGGCAGGCTGCCTCGCACAGACGATGCGGCTGATACGGTCTCCTCCGGTGTGGAAGGTCTGGTCGTTAGAAGGTGAAGTGCCGCTATTACCGTTTAAAAGCACCGTGCGGCTCCTCGCCGCTCCTCGCCGCTCCCAGGTATAATTGAGGAGAGACTCGTCGGTTAGACGCTGATGGGGGGATGAGTGAGGGGATGAGTCACCGCGCGTCACACGGATACCTAGCGAACGACGGCGGGGGTTCATCTCACAAAAGAGGCACACACACTTATATACACGCATACACACACACTTATACACACACGCACACACACACGCACTTATACACATACGCATACACAGACGCACACACACACACTATGCATACACACACACGCACACAGACACACACACACACACACACACACTCTCACATAGACAGACACACACACAGACACGCATACACACACGCGCATACACACAGACACACACACACACACACACACACACACACACGCATATGCATACACACAGACGCACACATACACACAGACACACACACACACACACACACACACACTATCCATACACACTACGCATACACGCACGTACACTCACACACTCACACAAACACACACAGAGAGAGAGAGCTGCTTTTCTCACATTCATATCACATCATAGGCATATGAGATTCATTATATAAAAAACCCTTTAAGTGCTCTGCTTGTGTGAATAGATCTGTGCGTCTGGGCGCTGCCTCTCCAGAGCGTGCGGTGCAGCTGGCATCGCGGCGCGTTATGACAGAGGATAAATAGGTGTTCAAAGACCTGCAGATGTTCCCAAAAAAGTCAACAGATTTATGACTCATCCGCCCGCTTTAGGAGTTTGATTGCTTTTCTATTTTTCTTTATTTTTTTTCTCTGAGGAGGAGATTTAAATAAGTCATCTGATCTGCCACGCATCTTCTCTCTCTGGTGCATGCGGTGACAACGACAAAAGCAATTGGGTTCTTAGGATATCATTACGGTATTAAAAGACTAGGCCTACGTCTTTTTCGGATTAAAAAAAAAAAGTTTTAAATAAAGAAACACGACGCATACATCGTGAGTCAGGAAACATGCGTGATCAGAATCCGTGTGGACGCTCTCTCTGGCGTGCAGGTAATCCTAGGTCGTGACGGTAGCTGGCTTTAGTAACACGTACAGCCATTGGTGGAGGAGGGAGGGACGTAGCAGGGTGTAGCAGGGTCAAGTTCACTGCCTAATTAGGCTGCAGAGGAGAGTGTTCTTATGTCGTTAGCCTAATGACAGCCAAACGCTGCTTCCTGCCTGCCTGCTTAGGGAGCCACAGAAAGATAGATAGACAGATCTTTATTTAGTCAGGACAGCGCACATTTAACACTAAGGATTGTGGGCCCACATGGTGAGAAGGAGACAGGCTCTTGTCACATACACAGAGGACAGTGAACAAGCTAGCGAGTCGGTTGTGAGATTTGAAGCGTTGTAAGGGGCGGCTGTGGCGCAGGAGGTAGAGCCGGCGTCTAAAGATCGCGAGGTCGGCAGGTCGGCGGTTCGAGCCCCGGCTTGAGCCCCGGCCCCGCCTTGCATGGTAGCTTGCTGCCATTGGCGTGTGAATGGGTGAACGAGAGGCCGTTGTAAAGCGCTTTGGAATAAGGCGCTATATAAGTCAGTCCATTTATTTGATGTGCATTAATATAATACGTAAGAAAAAAAAAGTCGATGCCCTTGGAACTGGAAAAAAGGGTGTTACTGGATTCAAACTGGTTTAAAAAAAAAACAGACCGTTCAAATCATAGTTATGTTGCGAACATTCTCTTGTTTGAACATTGCTGCTCACACTCACTCACTCTTATTCACATGAAACACTCTTCTTCACATGAAACACTCACTCTTATTCACAGGCAGGAAGAGGTAGAAACCTACAGAGGAGAGGAGAGAGAGGGGGGGGGGAGAGGAGAGAGAGAGAGGGGGGGAGGGAGGAGGGAGGGGGGGTGGAAGAGGCAGAGACCTACAGAGGAGAGGAGAGAGAGAGGGGAGGGAGAGGAGAGAGAGAGGGGAGGGAGAGGAGAGAGAGGGGAGGGAGAGGAGAGAGAGAGGGGAGGGAGAGGAGAGGGAGAGGAGAGAGAGAGGAGAGGGGGGGAGGGAGGGGGTGGGAGGGGGGAGGAAGAGGCAGAGACCTACAGAGGAGAGGAGAGAGAGTGGTGTCTGAACCTCTGACAGGCTTGTGACAGTGAAATCTAATCACATGCCGTAAGAGAGAGAGAGGGGGGGGGGGGGGACCAGGAGCCCTGGAGGGAGGGGGGTGGGGGGGCACTGATGAGCTGCTAACACTGCCTGGGATCTCTGGCAGAGTCTTCACTCTGCCAGACAGACACCGAGAGACAGACACAGAGAGATACAGAGACAGACAGACAGACAGAGAGGTACAGAGACAGCCAGACACAGTGAGATACAGAGACAGACAGAGACAGACACAGAGACAGACAGAGACAGACACAGAGACAGACAGACAGACAGACACAGAGACAGACAGACAGACAGACAGACACAGAGACAGCCAGACAGACAGACACAGAGACAGACAGACAGACAGACAGACACAGAGACAGCCAGCCAGCCTCTCTGCTGTCAGACAGCAGGCATGGAGCCTGGCAGGCAGCCCTAGGCCTGCAGAGGAGAGAGCCTGCAGGGCAGGACGTGCATGGGGCTCACCTGGCCCCTGGCAGACAGAGAGGAGAGAGGCCGCAGGGCAGGGTGGCAGACAGCCAGGGCAGACAGAGAGGACAGCCTGCGGGGCAGGACAGGCATGAAGCATCACCCGCAGCCACCTGGGCCAAACCTGCTACACAAGGCTAATCAACCTGCCCCGCGGCAATGAGACAGACTGCACGCACGCACACACTCACTCACTCAGACACACTCACACACTCACACACTCACACACTCACTCACACACACACACACACTCACTCACACTCACTCACACACTCACTCACACTCACTCACTCAGACACACACTCACACTCACACTCACTCACACACACACACTCACACACTCACTCAGACACACACTCACTCACACACTCACACACTCACTCACACTCACACACTCACTCACATTCAGACACACACTCACACTGTTCATCTGTCATCAGTCTGGAAATGAGCCAATCAGCAGAAGGCACCTTCTACAGAGGAGGAGGAGGAGGAGGAGGAGGAGGAGGAGGAGA
>NC_137691.1:2535246-2555246 GCF_963989245.1 Nansenia antarctica
GTAGAGGGGTTTGAATTTAATGAGGTTTCGATTTAATGAGAGAGAAGAAGAAGAAGAACCAAAAACAGCAGCCAGACAGTGAATGCGGCCAGTCCATGCAGCGAGGGGGGGGGGGGCTCTTACGGCCCAATTAGAAAAGGATCCTCTGCCGTGCGACAGACCCAGAGCGCAGGACCTCTCAGGTACTCCTGAGATCACGTCTCTCAGTCGGCTTCATTGTGATGCAGGTCATACGGAGCAGGCGGAGGGGCTCCTCGCTGCGTCAGGCCTTTAAATCCCTCCGTCTGCATATCATTCACTCAGACCAAGGCCTGGAATATTCTAGAAATTAACTCCCAAATGGTAAACGGTAAAAAAAACTGTAAGAAAAATTGACTGACTTATAATAGCCGCCTTATTCCAAAGCTCTTTACAAAGGGCCTCTCATTCACCCATTCACACGCACATTCATTCGTACAACAATGGCGGCAAGCTACCGTGCGAGGCGCCGGCCGGCCCCCCTCTTTGGGAGCAATTTGGGGTTCAGTGTCTCGTCCAAGGACACCTCGACATCTGCCCACGTCGATCTGCCGACCTTGCGATCATTAGACACTGGTTCTACCTCCTGCGCCACAGCCGGCCCCCTCTCCATTCCAGTTTGTTCTGGGGAAACGACTCTCATAAAGCAGAAGATGTTCTAGCATTGCACTTCAGAAGAACATTCTAGGGACTAGAGAAGGGAAGAGTAGAAGACGGCGCTTCCATGAACGAGAGAGCGTACCTCAGAAGAACCGTACCCCTGTCGGTTCATAGTGTATCTCAGAAATACTGTACCCCTGTCGGTTCCTAGTGAAGTGGCACTAACCTCACTTGACTGAAACTCTTCTTGTATACCAAATTCAAAAAAGTAGTTAACATTTCAACCAATGTCGGCCTGCATTTGATGGCCGTCAACGATGTTGACGAACCTCGAGAGTAACACAGAGTGAGAGAGTGGTGAACTTTGAGAGTAACACAGAGTGAGAGAGTGGTGAACTTTGAGAGTAACACAGAGTGAGAGAGTGGTGAACTTTGAGAGTAACAGAGAGTGAGAGAGTGGTGAAGTTTGAGAGTAACACAGAGTGAGAGGGTGACATGGGGTACTGCCTGGAGTTACAACAACATTGCAATCAGATCTAACATTTGCATGCAGAGGAGCTCTCTGATTGGCCGTCCAGTCAGAGGAGCCTGTGTGAGGAGCTCCCTGATTGGCCTCCCTGTCAGAGGAGCCTGTGTGAGGAGGAGCTCTCTCATTGGCTATCCAGCCACGGCCCTGACTGCCAGATGACTGTGGTCAGCACAAAGATAACAGCTGACGTGGCTGACTGTTGACAGAACACAATGGGCCGTGTGTGTGTGTGTGTGTGTGTGTGTGTGTGTGCGCGTGTTACACAAGAGTTGAAATGACCCTGTGGTTGCAAACGTACAGGCCTGTGAGACGCCGGCAGGGTCCTCTTTAATGGGACGCACGTTCCTGGGAACAAACACAGCGAGCTACAAGCTGCTACCTCGTACATTATCTGAGGGAGAGGTCTATTAATAGCCTCCCTGTGACAAGTCAGCAGAAATAGGTCACTGCCTATGAGGTCAAAGGTCAAAAAACGGATGATGTGTGCACCTTTGTCGTCATCATCATCCGTCAAGTCAACACACTCTGCAGAAGGAGAGAAAATGGATAATTGGAAAAAGGAAAAAGACTCCAATAATCATTCTTTGTGGACCTATTCGGAAAACACTCACGGTTTTTAGCCAATTCATTCAGAACTGCTTGATACCTGCCATAGCTACCTAGCCGACCAGTTCCTGTCATACCCTGCCTATGTAGCCGTCATAGCTTGCCTATGTAGCCATCATAGCCTACCTATGTAGCCATCATAGCCTGCCTATGTAGCTGTCAGTGTCTGCCTATGTAGCTGTCAGTGTCTGCCTATGTAGCTGTCAGTGTCTGCCTATGTAGCTGTCACTCTCTGGCTTGACATGAGTGAAACCTGCGCTAGCCTGCTGAGCTTAAAGTGAGCTGGCACAGCGGTTGTTTGTTAGGGGCACCAGCAGACTGGCACCTGGCCCAGTAGCACATTACAATGGCATCACCACACCACTCCACCAACCCCCTACGCACACACCCCTGTCACGCACGCACACACGCGCGCGCACACACACACACACACACACACACACACACGCACACACGCACACACGCACACACACACACACACACGCACACACGCACACACGCACACACACACACACACACACTCTCACACACACACACACACAGAGTTGGACTGTTGTGACTGAGGAAGGCCTATCATTTGATACGGGGTCAATATCAAACTGATACTCGTACGGGCAGGTGTTTATTCCACTCTCCAAACTGTCAGAAACATGAGCTTAGCCTCAAGATATAGTGCGCGGGGGGGGGCTTGCAAAGGATTATTCTGCAATCCATAAATATCCGGGATTAATTCTTTATCTCCAATAAATCCACTTGAAAGAAGAGGAGGACAAGACTGCACTGGACCCTGTGATAGAATAACACAGGCAGGGAACAACAGCGTGACATATCCTGTAGTATTGTGCGTGATAACTACATAGCCTTACAGATTAAATGTCTCATCAATCAGCGTACTAGTCAAGAGCGTCGCTCTCAACGAGCTCATTCCTCATGGAGCGTCTTTGGACCAGCGATGGGTTAATTGTGTACATCTAGTACCCAGTGCTGATTGGTTGCCACATCGTTGGTTGAACATCATTTGATTATCCATGATGGATTGATCCTTCCTAGTCCACATTTGCAGCGGTAGGACTAGGTCACTAATAGACAAATGTGGAAATGCATCTTCATTATGGTGAATGTGAATGAATAACTGGCTAATTGTGAATAGTGCCAAACGCACATCGTTGTGTCTGAATGCAGATATGTCAACAGCCATTCAGAAAAATCTAACTTGGTTTGTTGATCTGTGTTCTATGTGTTCTATCTGTTCTATGTGTTCTATGTGTTCTATGTGTTCCATCTGCTCGATTCACCCTTTATCAATCTGCGCGTCAGGACTCAGTTACGCGTAACGTGTTTCCAAATGCACGTTTAGCTTTAGACGTGAAAGAGATCAGCAAATAATAATAATAATAATAATAATAATAATAATAATAACCACCTTTATTTGTATAGCACTTTTGCTGCAAACGTTGCAACTCAAAGTGCTTTAATCCTTATATAATCATCATTATACACTATTATATATATCATCATTTACATTTACATTTACATTTTCATCGTAAAGCCATTCGAATACCTCCATACGGGAATAAACAGAATATGAACTTTATTCCAACTGGGTGGATTGTAGCCTAGGCAACATTTACAATGGGCAACGGTAACGGACCTTGATAATAAAATACAAAATAAAAACTGATTATCCACCCATGTCCATGGGCTACTTTCGGCATTCTGCTGTCTTTGAGCATTCTGACTCTGAGCTCCGTGGACATTAGACAACGGCTGCGTTCGTAAACTCGCTCTGGGAAATCTGATCAGCACTCACGGAATGCCCTCTTGCAGTCCAATCAAATTACTTGCGCCCTTTATGACGTCGAACCCAGTGTGCGCTCCGGCGCTCTCAGAGCAAATCTACGAGCGCACCCTTGGAGATGCATGTATGAGACACTAGAGAAACTTGGCGTAAATGTAAAAAAAACTGTCGCTTATGAATTAAAACACACACAGCTCACAACACAGCAACACCAATTTATCAATTATCATTAGAAATTAATTGAGCACATCTGCTACTCTATACACCCATGCCGATCCCTTAATCACACACTTAAAGCTATAGTCTGCAATATGTCCATGTCTAGGCAACTTACTTCTCTTGGATGACATTCTCTTTGATGGCTCCCAGCGTGACGGGGTGGCTGTTGTTCCCCCCCTGGAGCCTGCAGGTGGCCAGGTGCCTCTGGTGCTGGTCCTGGAGACACGCGTTCTCCTTGCACAGATCCTGGTGCTGGTCCTGGAGACACGCGTTCTCCTTGCACAGGTCCGTCACCTGCCTCTCCAGCTCTTCAACCCTACTCTTCTGCCTCTCCAGCAGCTCCTGTTGGGTCTGGATGATGTTGTTGAGCTCCTTCAGGTACTCCGCCGCCTTGTTGGGGCTGTCGGTCGGGTTGGGGTTGTCCATCATCTCCGGGTGTCTCTGCGTCTCCATAGGGGTGAAAATCCGAAAATCCAAAATCCGCGCAAAACACCTTCTCACTCCTTCAAGCGAGGAGTGCTGTCACATTCCCATTCAGTGTAGTACTTCCTCCGCTCTGCCATGGTCTCTCCCTCGCTATGGTCTCTCCCTCTCCCTCTCTCTCTCTCCCTCCTTCTCTTCTCTCTCTCCCTCCTTCTCCCTCTGTCTCTCCCTCCCTCCCTCTCTATGTTTGCTGGTGATTCGGGGGAGTAAAGGAGAAGTTGCTCCGGGTGTTTGTCCGTCCAGAACCTCTCTCTCTGCTGCACCACAATAACTCACCTCCGTCCAACACCCGAGGATGGGAAACCATTTAACTCTTTCATGGACGTGTGCAGCAGCTTTTCTAACGCTTTTTTTTTCTTCTCCAAACGCTCAAGCTATAAAATCACGGCTGAATTATGCAGTTTTAGTTTTAGTGTTTGCGGCGTTGCGCGTAAAATAGGCTGATTGACATTTTAGATTGTATTTGTTTTGTTTTTTGTTGTTTTTTTTCGGTTGTATACACAAGACAAACAAACAAACTAACGAACTAACAAACAAACAACACGATGCCACGCGTACATGTCTAGTGTGATTTGGTTCAAAGCAATTCCCCAAATGCAACATCGTCAGGTATTACACGGGTTATTTGTTTTGTTATTAAAGGACTGAATCACTTTATTCAACAGGTAGGTAGGCTCCCCCAAAAGACAACCCAACGTGTGTGCTGGATAATACAGGTGAGATGCTTTTTAGATCAGATACGAATAATCTATTATAATTAGAAATTAATTGAGCACATCTGCTACTCTATACACACATGCCGATCCCTTAATCACTCACTTAAAGCCATAGTCTGCAATATTTCCAGTATTTTTTAAATAATGAAATACCCCTCAATCAAACTTAATTGATCACTAGCTCTTATTGGCTGAGGCACTGTTAGTGTTTTCACCTGGTAACTAACTGGTCATGCCATTGGTTGACCATCCACCTGATTTTGACAAGTCTTCAGAGTTAAAAGTAAATAAGCCTGGATTTTCCTTTAGCGACGCTGATGTAACACCCCCCAGGTGTGTCTGATTAGCAGGAATGAATGCATCAGGGTTGTTTTGGATGCTTGTGATTGTAAGTGAACAGCCCTGTCATATAAAGTGGGACTTGATGGTACAGCTGGGGCTGGACTTGAACCACGTAATGGTACCCCCCCCCCCCCCCTCCGCCACCTCCCCCCCACCACCCCCCACCACTCAACAAGACAAGACTCAGCAGTAAAGTCTGAGTTCAATTTATCACAACATAATTCAATGCAGCGGCCATCAATCAATCCAAACGTGGGGAAATGAGAAATGAAAAACGCTAGTGGGGCTCTAGTATTTTACAAAGATGAAATGTCACTACTGTCTGTCTGTCTGTCTGTCCACCCCCCGCCACACACACACACACTCACACACACACACACCCCCGCCCCCGCCCCCCAACATGAAGGACTAAGTCAGCCATCAACACCTTAACACTCCGGTCACAGTCTAAAGACAGGGAGGACTTGTAGCCTGACAGAAAGCTGCCAGGTGTAATCTTTATATGCCAGAGGGACAAAGGTTTCCTACGGGATGTGAATCACAGTGTCACAGAATGAGGAGAGGTCAGGTGGCTCTGCTGTGTGCTGTCCTACTCAGCATCCCTCCATCTCTAGGAATCTGTAAGACTGGTCGTCTTAACCATCGGAATCTGTTAGGCTGGCAGTCTTAACCAATGGAATCTGTTAGGCTGGCAGTCTTAACCAATGGAATCTGTTCGACTGGCAGTCTTAACCAATGGAATCTGTTAGACCTTAGACTGGCAGTTTTAACCAATAGAATCTGTTAGACCTTAGACTGGTGGTCGTAAGCAATGTATTGCAGAGGAGGAGGTTGTGAATCGATGACATGGTTGAGTGAGTCAGACTCAGAATAAGAATCAGAATTATTTTTATTGCCAAGTATATTTGCACATACAGGAAATTTACTTGGTGAGGTTGGTGCATAGGACATGAAAAACAGCAATATATAAGCAAAAATAGTTTTAAAAAGACAATGGCAAAAGAGGCAATAGAACAATAATTATGACCTATATTACTCTAGGTTAGTGTAATGTAAAAGTAATATAGATGACACTGTCTGTGTATGTGTGTGCATGTTGTGCATGTGTGTGTGTGTGTGTGTGTGTGTGTGTGTGTGTTTGTGTGTGTGTGTGCGTGTGTTTGTGTGTGTGTGTGTGTGTGTGTGAGTGTGTGTGAAAGAGTGTGTGTGTCTGTGGGTGTGTGTGTGTGTGTGAGAGTGTGAGTGTGAGTGTGTGTGTGTGTGTGTGTGTGCGTGCGTGTGTGACAGCGGTGTGTGTGTGTGTGGGGGGGGGGGTGGAGTGGAAGTCCCAGAGTCAATGAGAGGCACCGTGCTTGTTTGTGATTCCTTGTCTGTGATCTTATTTGCGAAGGGATCATGTGTTTTATTATAATGGAATCAGGCCCATATTTCAGGTGATACCTCATGAAGATGGACACTGACACCAGATCAGATGTCTTCTGTTTTATTTAGTGACACTGAGATCATATCTTCCTCAAAAGGAACAGGATCATATCTTCCTTCTTCAAAAGGACGCCGTGTCATACCTCTCATGATCACGCTGCTACTGAGGCTCATGACTCGTGGTGAACGTATGGATCAAAGCACTTGGATGTATTTTAGTTTAAATGTCAGATATTCCTTCTAATACGTCTACATACCTATGCACACCGTTGATGTGAATAAGGACAGATCGTCTTAACTTGGACATGCCATTTAACTTGGACAGTAATGGTGCATATGCCATAATGCTCTTCCATTTAGAATGATTGCCCTCTAGTGGTTGACTTTGAGCAGTATTGGATAATAATTGCTTTTTGGGGGGGGGGGTTGAACAATTGTTTTGTTTTTTTATTGAAAATCATAATAATTGCTTTCTGGTGGGGGGGGGCGAGAAATCATCTGTTTTTGTGGCAGTGACAGAGTGCCTCGGAATGGGTTGAAGTGGACCGCGACAGAGTCCCACCCTTTTTGGATGAGAATAAAATTGTGTTTTTTGATGTTGAATATCAGTTGAATTTAAAAAGGGTGTTGTTGTTGTTTTTTGGCATACGGTGTGTATGGGTATGTTGTTCTATCAAGGAGTGAGAAATATAGTGAAAAAAAAGAAAAATATAAATATAGCAAAACACAAGGTTTTGGCTCTGAATCTATGGGTGGTTTCAGGACCTAAAAGACAAGACACTCTCTCTCCCAGCCTATTGGCTGACAGCACACAGCATCCTCATCTTCTCCTTCAGAGGAAGTGGGACAAGATAATGTGCATAATTCACACTTCAGCCTCTGTGATCATTCTGATGTCAAAATCATCAAAGCCATGGAAAGATAACAGAGAGCTGAGGTGAATCGCAGTAGAGGGAGATTTTTTTTAGGGGGGGGGGTGTGGAGGGGGGTGGGGGGGGGTGCGGGGGCTGGAGGGGGGCGTAGGGGAGATGTGCTGGAGCTATTTTTAGAAACCATTGCTATTCTTGATCCATCCTTTTTTTTTACTTTGACTATTGAAGTTGGCTGCATAAGACTCCTTATTTGGGCTTGGGACATTGCAATTATATTCCGATAGGTACGATCACTAAAATAGCTCAGGAAACTGTGGTTTCTATTCGATCTTGACACTGATTATAACAGCACTGTTATATCATTTCGTATTTATAGAACATATCATATCATACCTGGACAGCCCATGTCTGTGGCTGTCTGTGTCTGTGGCTATGAGGACAGGCTCATTGGAATACATAGAATGGAATGGTTGAATGTTGTGTAAACCACAGTAACCATGGACACAACAGCCATAATGTCATCATAACCTGTACCTCGGGATGAAATGATAACAAGGGCCCAGTTGTTCCAAACCTTTAATCTGGATCAGAATGATGGTTTCTGCTATCCAGGATCAGATCTGTCTGGCTGGTCTGTCGTATAGAGGAAACCAGACAGTTAGATCTGATCCTGGATAGCAAAAAAGAATCAGGATCATACTCTGGTGCATGGTGCTCTAGTGCATGGTGGAGCGTCTGGGGTGCCCCGAGAAAAGGGTTGAGAAACACTGCTCTAGTGCATGGTGCTCTAGTGCATGGTGCTCTGGTGCATGGTGGAGCGTATGGGGTGTCCCGAGGAAAGGGATGAGAAACACTGCTCTAGTGCATGGTGCTCTGGTGCATGGTGGAGCGTCTGGGGTGTCCCGAGGAAAGGGATGAGAAACACTGCTCTAGTGCATGGTGCTCTGGTGCATGGTGCTCTAGTGCATGGTGCATGGTGCTCTAGTGCATGGTGCTCAGGTGCATGGTGCTCTGCCATGGTGCATGGTGCTCTAGTGCATGATGCATGGTGCTCTGCCCAATGTCTCTACCGGCCTCTGGCCCTTCACATAATAATAATAATGATAATAATAATAAATAAATAAATACAAAATAATAATAACACTTTTATTTGTATAGCGCTTTTCTAAAAAGGTTACAACGTGCTACACATCTACACTCACCGAACACTTTATTAGGAACACCTGTACACTTTCTTATTCATCCAGGTGGTGTAATGGTGCGGGGAATGTTTTTCTTGGCACACATTGGGCCCGTTAATACCAATCAAGCATCGCCTGAATGCCACAGCCTGTTTGAATATTGTTGCTGACCACGTGTTGTGCATCCTTTCATGGCCACAATGTACCATCTTGGCTACTTCCTGCATGATAATGCACCAAGTCACAAAGAAAAACTCATTACAAACTGGTTTCATAGACTGTTTCATTCAGTTCTGTTCATTCAGACTGTTCAGTGGTCTTCCCAGTCACAGGGTCTGATTCCAATAGAAATACCTTTTTGATGTGGTTGAACGGGAGATTCACAGCTTAAAAGTGCACTTGAAAAATCGGCAGGAATTGCGCAATGCAATCATGTCATCATGGACCGAGAATCTCAAAGAAATGTTTCCAACGTCTTGTGAAATCAAAGCCATGAAGAATTTAGTCTGTTTTGAGAGCAAAGGGAAGCCCTACCCAGTATTACTATAGTGTTCCTAATAAAGTGTTCAGTGAGTGTGTGTTCCAGTAATGCAGAAGTGATAAGTAATAATGTCAAATCTATATATTTATGGCATTGTTCATTCATTTATATGATAGTTTAGAGTTCACGATCAGAGATCATATGAATGCTGGTTTGTCTTATCTAAAAGGTATTTACCTGAATTTTTACCTGAGATTAGAGGAATCAGACCTTCCTATCCTGGGATCCAGAATGTAAGGCTGTCTCACAGTCCAGTGCCAGTGTATCAGTAGAAATCAATCTGGCTTTGAATCTAAAAAAGGCAAAGTACTGTTGCATGACAAGCTTTGTCCTTGAGTAAGCCTGGGTAAGGTACTGTACCAGTTCTCTTCTTATTACATGCAAGGGAGAATTCAAATTATCCCTGTTTAGCTCAAGGGGATGTAGTACCAAAAGTATATTCTCTGTTATTCTACTTTTGCCTGAATATCTCCCATTCTTCCTCTCTTGAGGAAACATTTGTCTGCACTTTAAAGCAATTTTCATTGACAAGTAGGATGCATTCCACTCAATAGTGCATACACAAAAACATTTCTGTCATTTCAGAGCACTTATCTCAGCCCCGTGCACCATTTAATGTCTGTAATTGCTGTCATCGGGAACAGATATCATCATAATGGCACACAATCAGTATTGTTCCTCGTATCGAAATAGTATTGATTGCACGACACACACATATCGGCCATCCTCGATAACACAATGGCCGAGGGAGAGGCAGGGAGAATACAATGCATATATTGACACGGAGGAATTGAAAGGAAATGCATTCTCTGCTCCTTTTGTGCAGGCTGACAAAGCGTTTTAGAAAAGCTCTGTATCCTCGCCTGAATGCATCGTGCCCTGACAGCCCCATCCCATCTGGGTGCCGAAGACTGAACTCTCACACTCGCCGACGTGATTCAGGGCTGTGAGAATGGATCAGAACGACAGATTTGTTTTTTTATTTTTATTTCTCTGTATTCTCTCTGTGATGGTCACCACACTGCGTAGGCTGATAGAGGAGAGACAGGAAACGCCGGGGACAGTGAATGCCAGCCAGCAGCCTCGTCGACGTCAACCCTGTAACATTCACCCTGTGCCATCTGTAGCGCCTGTCATCAAAAAGATGAAACCAGGTGTCATGAAGTCCCCCCGGGGCGCTCGATCTATCTGCTCCTTAATAAACACAACACAGCCAAGGACGCTTTCGTGACATGTCAACGCACATACAGTATATGTACGGAATCCATATTATCAGTGGAGTCAGGAAGTCAGTCAGTCAGTCTCACACGAAAAAAACGGCATCAGTCTCACACTTCAGAACTGCATCCCTTCTCATCCCAAACGTTCTCATTATCATGCCTTCATGGAAACAGCATCAGTCCACCTCCAGGAAGGCAAGTGTCGTTCCTCAAGGCATCAAACCTTAAGGCATCAAACCTGAAGGCGTCAGGTACCATCCGTTCATGGGTCATAGACAGCCTCATTTCTTAAGACATCAAGCCATAAGGCAGGTCACGGTTTGACGCCTTAACGGAATGACTCCCGAGGACTGATGGACCTTCTTCCTAGAGGTGCAACGACGATGCCATTTACTACGGAGGTTATGAGAATGAGAAACCCTTCGATAGGAGCAAGGCAGTCCGTCAGGTTGACTGGTAGAAGAAGGTCAAGGTGACGTGTCGATGTGTGAGAAGAACTGACGGATGTTTATGTGACTGTGCTCCGTGTTGTGTGAGGAACACACTAGGAAGATGAGCAGGGCTGTCAGAGCCTTTTCATGTCGGCCGGTGTGAGGTCTGCCTCATTACAGCCGGGCAGCTCTCCAACACTGGCAGCACTCTGGACCGTGGTGTATTGTTAGCGAAGCATTTGACACCGTACAAGCAGAGGAGAAGCTCCTGTCAGCTCTGCCGCTCTGAAGAAAGAAAAAAAAGACGACTCTGAAGGAAGTGCCGGTCTCATAGGTGCCGGTAATAAAGTTACACCGGGGAAAGAAATATGACTACAAAATTGTCACATCACTCTTCCGAAAGAAAGCAATTACACTCCACTATTACCGCCTCCGGGAGGGAGACGGATGTGGACCTGTGTGACTGGAGGGCTGCTGCCAGCACATCTAAGGTGTCCTACTACCATCGCTGCTGCCGTGGTGCCCTTGAGCAAGGCACTTAACCCCTAACTGACTGCTCCAGGGGTGGCTGACAGGGGGCTGACCCTGTGTGTCCAGAGGCCAGAGCCCAGAGCTATGGTGCCTCTAGGATTGTTAGCAGGCTCACAAAACAAGCTGTGTTAGGGGACTATTGATGTGTCATTGATTTTCAACATCGTAGAAATGTATTAAAACAGTTTTTAAGAAAAGTCCAATCATTACATCAGATCCCGATATGAGGACCAAAGCATTAGAATATGTCACATATTTTCCCCTCGGAAATCACATAAATTCCTCCTCCTTCTTCTTCTTCTTCTTCTTCTTCTTCTCCTCCTTCTTCTTCTTCTTCTCCTTCTCCTTCTCCTCCTCCTCCTTCTTCTTCTCCTCCTTCTTCTTCTCCTTCTCCTTCTCCTTCTCCTTCTCCTTCTCCTTCTCCTTCTCCTTCTCCTTCTCCTTCTCCTTCTTCTTCTCCTTCTCCTTCTCCTTCTCCTTCTCCTTCTTCTTCTCCTTCTTCTTCTTCTTCTTCTTCCATTATAAATTATATTGTTAATGGAAAATAAATGTATTGCACACTGAAGGAAAAGCAAAACCAAGCTCATTAAAATGATTTGAGAAATGAGAAGAAAGGAAGGATGATCGACATCCAGCGCCTTGGGAGACAGACGGCACAGCCGATTAAACTTCATTAGTCTGTTCTGTGTTCTGTTTATTTTTAAAAACAGGGAGAGTCACAGTCAGCTGACTACACAGTAGTGTCTTCTATGAATGTAAACACACAGAAATAAACGGATATCCAGCCCTTGTTCCTTAGACGACAATTACAGATCTATTTGAACTTACACACAACAACAGCGAGGAGAAATTGATAGGGGTGAGACATCACCCACAATCATCTGATTTGAAAATCACACAGGGGGATATTCTAATATATAATACAAAAACACAGATATTACACTATAACACTTTATACCGTACTGTAAAGTCTACAAACGGGGTGCGCGCCGTTCAAATTTGATTCACTGCCGACTTTTGTGCATTCAATACTTTCATTACAGCAGGATTGATCCTCTGAATAAATGAAAAGGGCCGTACCACTCTGCCTCTAGCCGGGGGTCCCCGCCTCGGGAATCTGATTTAAGGGAACAAAATGATTGAGCACTGTTCATTTTTTTTCATGCATTCTCATTATTAGCAACACCTCGGGCGCCGCTCGCGATCCCACGTAGAGCCGCCTTCATAACGGCGCTGACAGCCACGTGCTCTGAAGCGGGCGTCACCTCCTCTCCGCTCGACGCAGAGCGCGGAGAGCAGCTTGCTCTGCTGTCGACCCTGGCATACTCTCACTGTCAATACCGGGCTGCTTACTATCCCTCAAAACCCAGGAAATAATACAGTCCCTCCCATCCCGGCGATAAATATACAGTCCCTCCCATCCCGGCGATAAATCAGCCGTTCGGCTGAGCTGACAGACTGCGTGGAGTAAGTGAGCTGACCTACAGCAGCGTGAAGGGGGTGACCAGCCAGGCAGAAGGTGGGCGGGTGTGTGTGGTCCTTCACCTCTGGAGGGTCAGGGGCGACTGGAGGAAAATGAGAAAATGAGGCCTGTAGCCTACTGTAAACTAAACGTAGGTGTCAATATCACACGAGAGGGACCTTAGACTGAATATCAGCACGGCTGTGATTCGGCCGTAGGTACGAGGCCACAGGGTGATATATCGACCTCGAGTGTGATATTGCTTTTATACAACAGTTCTACAGCGCCATTTATTAGCCAACGGACCCACAGGTGGATCCGAAGTGATATAAAGAGTTTACCTCGATCAATTCTCTTCATTTTCACAACTTTGCATGCTATACGATGCCACCATTTTTTTCCGAGACGGTAAACACGGCCTAAGTCACATCCAGTTTTCTCCAACTGGAGAATGTGTCATGTCCGGTTTCAACGCCGAATTTCCATACCATTGGTCGGCCAACCCAAAAAAATCCCCCCCCCCCCCCCAAAAAAGAAATCTGATACATGAGAAAGGTCAAAGGTCAAAGATGGTGCCAAAATATCTCCAAATGGCCTAAACATATAGGTGTCCGCCTAAACATACCTGTACTAAAACAGGTACAAAGTTGCATTTGCTCACATTACTAGCATCGACTTTGGCACAAGTACTAATAAGACCCTGGAGTACTGATTCCTAGATGATTTGGGCTTCGTCATCAGGTTTCCAAGGTGATATTCACTGTAAAAGCTGTTGTTTTTTTAGGCGGAGACTGAATTTGAGATGTTTTATAATGTTCTAGCTCTATTTACTCTGACACAGTAACATAGATTTTGATTCTGACACTTCTACAGCCACCCCACAGGTGTTCGCTTTCATTTGATAACAAGATCATTATGAAGGCCCTTGTGATTGTGGAGATATTCTATATTCACTGTGGGCATGTCATTTCGAGCAGAAAACCAGAAAAATGAGGTGGATAAGATCTAATAAGCGACAACAGATTATGATTTGTTTGTTTATTTAATTATTTATTTTGGCTCCGCCGAACAAAAATTGTTCCGCAACTGAACTTCAACTGGACGGTTGCCTAGTAACCTGAACACAAACAATAGAACACCTGTGCGGCGGAGTGATACATATAGTTAAAAGTCCCAGTGCTATTATACTGTATATCGGCACTCATGGAATGCCTCTTGTCCAATCAAATTACTTGGTCGGAACTAACTGTCGTATTACTATAAATCAATTGTACATCGCCGACTATCAGAATCAGAATTAGAATCAGAATTTATTTTCTTACATCCCAATGTACTAAAGTACACAAGAGTAAACATCTTTGGCATAGGTTCTTCAACATCGGCATTGCAGCATCGAGATACCCAATCACAATAACAGACGTAAAGTAAAGTAAGTCATGATGAAGTGATAAAGTGATGAAACGATGGTAGTCGTACTACAGTGGAACGGACTGTGGCTGACCCTGTGTCTAGACTAAACCACGTTCCAACAATTGATTGACAAGTTGATTGCATGGCTGAATAAAAACATTTATTTCATTATTTTGACCTGGTTCACACCTTCCTCATTTAGCCACACCTGTAATGCATGTAACCAGGTCTTACCATAACACCTACTGTTCATACTACTAAGACATTCAACAGGTTGACACAAATCACCTGAGCATGTATTGCAGGAGAAGCCATACCATGGTGTTACCATAACCAGAGAGGGAATTGTTACGTGACAGATTGTATAGATCAATGGAAACCATCCTAGTCATATTATTATTACGCAGATCAATTCAAACAAGGTTTGGTTTGTTACCCCCCCCCCCCCCCCCCCATATAATCAGATCTATACCTTCTCCCTGGTGGGGTTCACATAGAACACAGAGTTAACGAACAGGCACAGGGAACAATTAACACAGCAATGTCCAGGGGGGGGTGCAGTGGCTCTTAGTGGGGTTCAGGTGTTCTTAGTGGGGTTCGGAGGTTCTTAGTGGGGTTCAATGGCTCTTCACTCACCACATAACTGGAGGTGTCCCCGTTGTTCGAGAACAAGCCATTACACAGCTTATTGTGAAGTCCTCATTCATCCACTGAGACGTTCACGAGCGTTTATTAGCTCAGCGCTGTCTTCTGGGGCGCTGTGAAAACAAAACAAATCCACACATTTAGTCTCTCATGGCTACACTCTCATTCCGCTAATAGTTCCCTTTGCCTGCACTCCAACAATCATCATTAGGCTAATGACTCGCACGCTATTACGATGAGGGACACTCAGCCACGGAATACACTTTAGGTCCGTAAATCTCCGAAATTAAGGTATTCACCCTCGAAATATTTGTATTCTGAATGGAATGTACCAACCGGCGAGGGGCAACACCCATCATGTCAGGCCTGAGATAGTCGTGGCTTGCAGCAGCTGAGCTGGCAGAGGTAAAGTGGCACATTTAGTAACACCGTAGCCATGGCTACACCCTCACCCATGGAGGTCCCTCCTCGCTGGCATCAACAGTCTATGTGGTTGTTTCGGACCACAACCGCTAGAGAGGGGGGGCCACACTTTTGCCGTTGATTTAGCGGCAAGCTACCACCACCCATCAATCAGAAACTCTGCTACCTTCGTTGACGAAACACCCGTCTATCCAAAACTCTGCTAACACCCCGACCACCACCACCACCCCTGTTGACAAAAACACCAGTCAACCCAAAACATGTGTGTGTGTGTGTGTGAGTGTGTGTGTGTGTGTGTGTGTGTGGGCACAATACAAATCTCGCTCAGGGCCACAAAAGCCCCAGGGCCGGTGCCTGGGAGGTGCAGGGAGTCATTAGTGTAGCAGAGAGCTTACACCCATTAACACCGCGCAACAATAACAACAATACCAGGGCCTAACGACCAGCGGCAGATCTGTCCCCACCGCGGGCCCCGCTCCGCTGGCCGGGTCTGTTTGTGTCGGGCTCCTCCGCCAGATGAGCGTCTGACAGGCCGTGACTGAGCCTGGGAATGAGGAAGGCAATTACCACTCTGGAGGATGAGCCCGTGGCCCGGTCTCACCATCCTGAGCTTTGCTGGGAGCTTTGGGCCCTGGTTCTGTCCTGTCCTCTCCTGTCCTGTCCTGTCCTGTCCTGTCCTGTCCTGTCCTGTCCTGTCCTGTCCTGTCCTGTCCTGTCCTCTCCTGTCCTGTCCTGTCCTGTCCTATCCTGTCCTGTCCTGTCCTGTCCTGTCCTGTCCTGTCCTGTCCTGTCCTGTCCTGTCCTGTCCTGTCCTGTCCTGTCCTGTCCTGTCCTCTCCTGTCCTATCCTGTCCTGTCCTGTCCTGTCCTCTCCTGTCCTGTCCTGTCCTGTCCTGTCCTGTCCTGTCCTGTCCTGTCCTGTCCTGTCCTGTCCTACCCTCTCCTGTCCTGTCCTGTCCTCTCCTGTCCTGTCCTGTCCTGTCCTATCCTCATTAGTCTTCTCAACTTCTACAAACATCTTCTCCATGGCCAGTTGGTCTGTGCTACAACAATCAAAGTATGAGAACAGATATGGAGTTGTGTGTTTTTAGAGAATAAACCGTCAAAGCAGAATAAGAGGATTGGTGTTGTTCTTTGCAGACAGTATGGCTGAATGAATTCAAAGTCAACTTTTCATATCAAAATATACAATTACCGTTCTATTCTTGGTCTATTCTTTATTTATTCTTCACAGATGTTTTTTTTTAGAACACATGAGCAAATGACTCTCGCACTTACAGTATCAGTAACATACAGTACTGTATTTCCATGGAGTTAACGAGCATATGCAAATAAGGCTGACATTGTAATGTGACCCGTTTCACAATTGTACAACAATTGCACCGGATGACACTCAAATGCAAATCATTTATCATTTATTACCGCTTACCTCCACCATCTAAGAATAAAGGACAAAAACACAACTGTAAAGCTATGTTAAAACCGATGCACATATTGTTCTGCAAGCATAACATCCTATGTGAATTCCATAAACATGAACGGAATATTAATGATGAGCATCACGTTGTGCTAATTAGCCCTATTGTTAATTGGCCATTTCGCTACTTATGAAGTCTGCGGAAATCAAACTGAGCAGCGGAATCAAATGTCATGTAGTTTCACCCAACAATTTTTGTCAAAATTGAGTTTTATACATAATCTGATCCATTAGGTGTTTATTAATGCCTGTGTGGTGTTATTTTTTAAAATGTTGACATTTTTTTTGTTAGTAATTAATAAAATACAAAGGTTCCATCTCACAAAACATAATGGAATGTAAAAACGTTGACGCTCAATAATAATAATAATAATAATTCATTACATTTATATAGCGCTTTTCCGAGGCTCAAAGACGCTGACAATATAGGAGATACGGAAAACACAAAAACAACAAGTAACATGGAACACAGAGTCAGCGAACGGGGAGGGAGGGGGGGGTGGTAGGGACAGGGGAGGTGGTTAGGGGTAGGGGAGGCTGTGTGCATATCAGGGGGGTGGCAGGGTTAGGGGAGATGGGTAGGGGTAGGGGAGGTTGTATGCGTGTCCAGGGGGGGGGCGGGGGTGGCCGGGATGGGGGAGATGGCTAGGGGTAGGGGAGGCTGTAGGCATGGGATTTGAGGTGGGATTTAAAAGTGAGGAGTGAGGGTGAGTCTCTGAGTGGTTGAGGGAGAGAGTTCCAGAGGCGGGGGTGCAGCTCGTGGAAAGGCACGGTGACCGAAGCCTTTGAGTTTTGAGGGTGGGACAGTGAGGTCAACAATGGATGAGGATCGGAGGGTACGGGTAGGGCGGTGGGGGAGAAGGAGGTCAGTCAGGTAAGGGGGGGGGGGGCAGGCTATGGAGGGCTTTGTATGTGAGGATGAGGACTTTGAATTGGATACGTTCTTTTATGGGGAGCCAGTGGAGAGAGTGGAGGACAGGAGTGATGTGGTCACGGGAGCGGGTGTTTGAGAGGAGGCGTGCAGCAGAGTTTTGGACCATCTGGATGGTCAATATCTCTGAACTACCCTAAACGGAGATAGAACCTTAGAATTCAACCCAACCTAGCATCCAATTATCCCCTGCCTATTGCGTAGGATCCGCCGCACGACCCCGTGGCCGGCAGCCCCAGAGGAGATCGCCAGGCAGACTAGCTGACTGGCTCCTCGAGCCCAGCACCGTTATTCCGGCACCCCGGGGGCGCTGTTGCGCGACAGATCCTTGTCCGGAAATACTCCTATACCGCCCTCTGGAGCGGCCGCTCAATATGCCGCTCCCTGTGTGCCTCGGCCATATCCGGATCTGGCGAGACCGGGATTCGATCCCAGTCCCCGGTGGGCAGCTTGCACTAGTGGCTAGTGCTTAGACCGCTACGCCACCGCGGGGCTGAACCTTAGAATTCTAAGCTCACGACATTCCAACAACCCTCCATCCCTCACACGCTGGTAGAACAGCTGCTTGTTGCTGTGATGGTTATTGTTATTTGAGAATGGGGTGTCTTGTTGTTATGTGTGCCACCTATTTAGCTTTTGAGTTATTATGCATATTAGCTTGCAACATTGTAGAACATGGAGATTCAGAAATTCACAATTTTTTCCCGCTCTGCTCAAGCCAGACGTTTGATGGATGTGATGGTGTTGTGAAGCGTCACTAATTTCAAATGGGGTTTTTTCCGCCCCTTCGTCCTCACTTCCTGCAGATAATTTCCCCAGGCCCCAACGTGGTTAACCCAACTCTCCCAACGGCCGTCTGCCAAGGACTTACAAGCATGTCAGGTCAATAGACAGGTAGTAAGAGACAGGTAGTAATAGACAGGTAGTCAGACCATTCAGAAACAGTAATAACAGTAATAACAGTAATAACAGTAATAACAGTAATAAAAAGCATCTGAAACATTTTCTCTCCCTTCCTTTACTTCCCCCAACTAGGCCTTGGAAGACAAACTCTGGTCCGCCACGCCAGAGAAGAGCCATGACTGACCAGAGACATGACTGATGACTGACCAGAGTGACCACTACTTCTGTAGAGAGATGTTGCGATCCCAAGCAGCTAGCAGAGGTGAAAAAAGTGGATTGGGAGTGATTGCGCTTATAGCTCTGGAGACTGACCATCTTTGCTTGCAGATAGGGAGGGAGGGGGGGGGGGGCGTTCCCTTTATCCCCCTGTAGGCGGGGGGGGCACCAGGGTCACGACTGAGTCACTACTGGGGGAGAACACAGAACAGTGAAGAATGTTCCAAACTCAGAAACAGGTTTCATACGGCTTAGCGGCTTAAGCTTAACAAGGTTTTCATGAACACAAAATGAAAAGATCCCTCATTTCCAGCGCAGTCAACTCTCTCTGCCACCACCCCCAGGCAGGTGAAATATAGATCAGTTGTGTTAGTATTTCTCATGCTCTCTCTCCCCCCCCCTCCAACCCCCCAGCAGCACCTTAATTCCAATTATTTTTTTAGAGCGAAAAAAATAAAAAATAATCCTGAGACGGTGTTCAAACTCCCCCTCTGTGTGCCACAACATAATTATTTCCCGCCGCTTCCTTTCATTATATCACTCTCTCTCTCACAGGATTACACACATCTGTAACAGTGACTGACACAATCTTCTCCACAGCTTTCATTAACGTTAACCTGCGCTTGGCGGTTAAAGTTCAAGGTTGGCTTAGAAACTAACGAGTGGAAACGTTCTATAGCTCTATACCGCACACCAAAGGGCAGTAACGCAGGCAGGTTGGGCGGGTGACATTTCCAATATGTGAGAGCTGAGGTAAAAGCCTTTCATCATTCGATCGGGAACTTGCAACATCATTATTAAAGTGAGAAAAAAAAACGGAACAAAATATAACACAAGAAGATTTTTTTTAAATATGGGTCGAACCAGATAGTGTTTGAAATGCCGAACCATTCAGAAACACACCTGAGGATGCACCAACCCATTAGCCAATAATAGTTTGCCCATTTTTACCTGTTTACTATGGTTCTTCTAATCACAAACCTCCTAACATGTGAGTTTAGCAGGACTAATGAAGCTCTGTACAG
>NC_137691.1:2561266-2606266 GCF_963989245.1 Nansenia antarctica
GAAACAGTACAGGGGGGTAGTAGATGTCTCAGGAGGAACAGTACAGGGGGGTAGTAGGTGTCTCGGGAGGGACAGTACAGGGGGGTAGTAGATGTCTCAGGAGGGACAGTACAGGGGGGTAGTAGATGTCTCAGGAGGGACAGTACAGGGGGGTAGTAGATGTCGGGAGGGACAGTACAGGGGGGTAGTAGGTGTCTCAGGACGGACAGTACAGGGGGGTAGTAGATGTCTCAGGAGGGACAGTACAGGGGGGTAGTAGATGTCTCAGGAGGGACAGTACAGGGGGGGTAGTAGATGTCTCAGGAGGGACAGTACAGGGGGGTAGTAGATGTCTCAGGAGGGACAGTACAGGGGGTAGTAGATGTCTCAGGAGGGACAGTACAGGGGGGTAGTAGATGTCTCAGGAGGGACAGTACAGGGGGGTAGTAGATGTCTCAGGAGGGACAGTACAGGGGGGTAGTAGATGTCTCGGGAGGGACAGTACAGGGGGGTAGTAGATGTCTCAGGAGGGACAGTACAGGGGGGTAGTAGATGTCTCAGGAGGGACAGTACAGGGGGGTAGTAGATGTCTCAGGAGGGACAGTACAGGGGGGTAGTAGATGTCTCAGGAGGGACAGTACAGGGGGGTAGTAGATGTCTCAGGAGGGACAGTACAGGGGGGTAGTAGATGTCTCAGGAGGGACAGTACAGGGGGGTAGTAGATGTCTCGGGAGGGACAGTACAGGGGGGTAGTAGATGTCTCAGGAGAGACAGTACAGGGGGGTAGTAGATGTCTCAGGAGGGACAGTACAGGGGGGTAGTAGATGTCTCAGGAGAAACAGTACAGGGGGGTAGTAGATGTCTCAGGAGGGACAGTACAGGGGGGTAGTAGATGTCTCAGGAGGGACAGTACAGGGGGGTAGTAGATGTCTCAGGTGGGACAGTACAGGGGGGTAGTAGATGTCTCAGGAGGGACAGTACAGGGGGGTAGTAGATGTCTCAGGAGGGACAGTACAGGGGGGTAGTAGATGTCTCGGGAGGGACAGTACAGGAGGGTAGTAGATGTCTCAGGAGGGACAGTACAGGGGGGTAGTAGATGTCTCAGGAGGGACAGTACAGGGGGGTAGTAGATGTCTCAGGAGGGACAGTACAGGGGGGTAGTAGATGTCTCAGGAGGGACAGTACAGGAGGGTAGTAGATGTCTCAGGAGGGACAGTACAGGGGGGTAGTAGATGTCTCAGGAGGGACAGTACAGGGGGGTAGTAGATGTCTCAGGAGGGACAGTACAGGGGGGTAGTAGATGTCTCAGGAGGGACAGTACAGGGGGGTAGTAGATGTCTCAGGAGGGAGGGACAGTACAGGGGGGTAGTAGATGTCTCAGGAGGGACAGTACAGGGGGGTAGTAGATGTCTCAGGAGGAACAGTACAGGGGGGTAGTAGATGTCTCAGGAGGGACAGTACAGGGGGGTAGTAGATGTCTCAGGAGGGACAGTACAGGGGGGGTCGTAGATGTCTCAGGAGGGACAGTACAGGGGGGTAGTAGATGTCTCAGGAGGGACAGTACAGGGGGGTAGTAGATGTCTCAGGAGGGACAGTACAGGGGGGTAGTAGATGTCTCAGGAGGGACAGTACAGGGGGGTAGTAGATGTCTCAGGAGGGACAGTACAGGGGGGTAGTAGATGTCTCAGGAGGAGTCTTGGTTGTTGGAGTCTTGGCTGTTGGAGTCTTGGAGTTATTCCACACAACATTTGAGATGGTGAAACAAAGAAATCATAACTCTCAAAACGAAAAGAGATTTAAAAAAAAAGATTAATAACACAAGGCCCTTGTACAAAGCATAACGGATCTTGCAGAGTACTGGCATAACTATAAGCCTGTAAATAATGGTTGAAAGGAATCTCTCTACACAGAGGAAAATATGTTTTGTTCCTATGATATCTGCAGATTACACCATGAATCAGTTTAGAGGGAATATTCCCCCCCCCCCTGGATTTGCATCAGATAATAGCTGCTTCTGGCAGTAACAGGGCAGATGGATAACGGTGTGATTGAAGAAGTGAAAAAGAAATCGAAAAACTTCAAACGTGTTGTATCCATCTGCAAGACAGCACGTGGCAAAGTGCTGCGTTCATATGGTGTCTGTGCAGTAGACTTAACAGTACACCAGACTTGCATACAATTGACACTAAAATTAATCACACACTCATCTTCTTGGTTCATGGTTCAAGTAGTGGCGACGACCACAAATAGATATTAGAAATGCCCCAAATCCACCTCTCATTATTGCGATTTCCATATTAAAACTGATACGGTCTACTTGTCTTTGATATCCCTGAATGACCATTCTCTCTGCAAAGACTCATAGGTGCTGTTAGAATAGATAAAAGGCGCTTTCCTCAAACTCAAGGACACTACAGAAAACAAAGAGAAGCAGGGCAAAAAATAAATAAAAACATATAAATAAATAAAGATACAGAAGATGAAAACGTATTCAGGAAAAGACAAAGAAAAGGTGTCAGAGCTCAGGCAGCTATGAGGGATAATGTTCTCAGCACCCCAGGCTGTGCTGTAGGGAGGCAGGTCTGAACAGATGTGTCTGGAGTCTGGTCTTGAATGTGTTGAGAGCAGTGGCGGACTCAGGCTGTTTGAAGGGCAGGGGGGGGCGAAAAGAAAAAAAGGGCACCTACTGCACAACATGGGACCCCGTCAGTGCACATGGTCAAGTTCAGACTATTGGAAGGGCAGCCAATAGGGCACATCCTCTAATTTTGCCACTCAAAATGGCACTTTAGTGCGACGTTTTCCAACTGTGGGGGCACATGGTCAAGTTTAGACCATTGGAGGGGCACCAATAGGGCACGTCCTCTCATTTTCACCAGTCAAAAGGGCATTTTTGCCACTCAAAAGGGCACTTAAGACAGACGATTTTCAACCGTGGGGGCACCAGAAGGGGCGGTCGCCCCCCCTGCCCCCCCCCATTGAGTCCGCCAGTGGTTGAGAGTATCAGAGCATCGGATGGCTGGGTCGACGGTGTTTCCACAGCTTGGGTGCAGCAACAGAAAAGGCTCGGTTGCCAAGTTTGCGTCACTGAACGATACAGTACATGCCCCGTGTTTTCTAGCAATGTCAGTGAACAAGGGCTGTTGTTGTCATTATTCCTTTGACAGTAGCTATGGTAACAGATGGCCGTACAATCTCTGTGTGAGATATCTACCGCCTCAGGCGAGCCATCAGGCAAGCATGTCAATACAGAGCTGAATGTCCCTCGAACATGCCCAAAAAACACACAAAAAAACAGAAAGAAAACATCTGCTTAGAGAAGTGCACAAATAGTACAGAGCTTTTAAAATCGTGGGCTGGCACCCACAAGAGATATGATATTCATTTTCATGGTGATGCCATGTCATATTTTTACTCATCCAGAGGATATCGATGGACAGAGTGAATTATAGATGTTACACGCTTTGTATTATGACAGAAACACAGCACTTTAAAATGCAGAAAAGATGTTGTGGTCTTTCTATTGACGTCATATTACTCAATACTTCTGCTCACAGTGCTCATGACGCTAATGCTTTATCTAGACGATCTAGACATGACTGTATTGACAAAAAGAATACCAACAAAAAGAATAAAAACTGATTATATTATTTCCCATCAGGCAATGGTGCTGACCTGCATACTGGGGACAGGTTCAATTAAGGACAGGGGTTATCATGTTGTTATCATAGGACAGGGGCTATCATGTTGTTATCATAGGACAGGGGTTATCATATTGTTATCATAGGACAGGGGTTATCATAGGACAGGGGTTATCATATTGTTATCATCAGACAGGGGTTATCATAGTGTTATCATAGGACAGGGGTTATCATGTTGTTATCATAGGACAGGGGTTATCATGTTGTTATCATAGGACAGGGGATATCATAGTGTTATCATAGGACAGGGGTTATCATATTGTTATCATAGGACAGGGGTTATCATGTTGTTATAGGATAGGGGTTATCATGTTGTTATAAGATAGGGGTTATTATATCATATTGTTATAGGGTTATTATATCATATTGCATGAAAGGGAGAGCAGTCTACATCACCTTATTTGCATTGGCACGTGAGAATTAAACATGCAAATATATTCCATTATCTGCAAAATAACAAGGCCGTGCCAGCTTACGTAATGGGTGGCCTCAACTTCAATGAACAAGGTCAGCTGTGCTGCGCTCTGAGGACATGGGAGGCAGACAGGGAGGGTGTTAGCTGTACAGCCTTGGTCACCACAGCAAGTGGCTTAGCCTTGCTACACTCTCTATGCAGACAGAATCACAATCAGAATCGCTTTTATTATCAGTGTACGGATACAAGGAGTAAAATGCTTGGATACAGGTTCAATTAGACATTGGCATTGCAGTAGAAATACAAAATCAATGACAGAATAAGCAGGATGTCAACAACAATCAATAAAGAGTGAGCAGGATATAGACAGTCAACCGTAGCTGTATTATTATAATAGCGTCAGAGTGTCAATAATAGAATAGGTGATAGCAGCAGAATGTGAATCAGCACGTCAACGTTCTTAATGTAAACAACAGTACGGAACCTTCAGGTTCAAGTAATATCAGGTTGTGCAACAATGCTGTGCAGGTGGCAGTGAGATGTGACACACTGTCATACAGGGTGCAACTTGGTGCAACAGTGGAGTAGTACAATACAGTACTACACTGGCTTCCTGTTAAGTTCAGAATAGATTTCAAGATCCTTCTGCTTGTTTATAAAGCTCTCACTGGCACAGCGCCAGAATATCGGAGAGACCTTTTGCTGGCATATCAGCCCAATAGAGCTCTCAGGTCTTCTGACGCTGGTTTTCTCTGTGTACCACATGTACAAAAGAAGAGATTTGGTGAGGCTGCATTCTCACTTTATGCACCCAGATTGTGGAATGCACTGCCAGTTTACATTAGGGATGCAACCTCAGCACATTATGTTCAAGTCAAGACTAAAAACCCATCCTTTTAACATTGCCTTTAAATGACTAAATAATGAAATGATGATTAAATAATGATTAAAGCACTTTGAGCTGCGACGTTTGCAGGAAAAGTGCTATACAAATAAAAGTTATTATTATTATTATTACAGTATAGTACAGTAGTGTCCTCCATTAGCCCTTAGCCTTACTAGACGTTCTATGCAGTCGTGTCATGTGACCACCAGCCAATGAGCGCGTTGATCACCCTTATCTCATCAGCGAGGTAGACAAGGCAACATCGCACACACACCATCACACACACACATGCGACAGTACACACACAAACGGTGCTATTTATAGACGCAGTGTCTCTGGAGGAAGCTGCCAAGAGGCAGGATCAGAAAGCAAAGCAATTCATCTGAGGTACGACTGATATCATTCATCTCCTGCTGTCACTCTCGCTTGGCATTTGCATATCGAAAGAACAGGGATTTAGGATCCAACGTTTGCCATTTCAAAATAAATGGCAAATTGGCATTTCTGCCGTCCCCCACAACGACCTTGGGGATGAGACTATGGATCGGTCTCTGTACATTCATATGTCATATTCACGTGTCACACGCTGTATCGCTGACACCACTGGACCCATTGTTGCTGAAGCTTGGGGGGGGGGAACAATGCGTCTTGCCATACAGATGAGGCATTTAACACTGGAACAGCCGTGGGTGGGGTCATTTAACACTAGAACAGCCGTGGGTGGGGTCATTTAACACTAGAACAGTCATGGGTGGGGTCATTTAACACTAGAACAGCTGTGGGTGGGGTCATTTAACACTAGAACAGCCATGGGTGGGGTCATTTAACACTAGAACAGCCGTGGGTGGGGTCATTTAACACTAGGACAGCCGTGGGTGGGGTCGTTTAACACTAGAACAGCCGTGGGTGGGGTCATTTAACACTAGAACAGCCGTGGGTGGGGTCATTTAACACTAGAGCAGCCGTGGGTGGGGTCATCTGACCAAGTGAGCAAAACATTGTTTATACCTTTCCACAAAAATGTCACGATCCTACTTTCATGACTTTTTCTAAATATGTGCGTTCTACCACCCAGTATCCTTACATTTTCAGGGAAAGCGATGTCTGCGGAGGGCGCGAGGCATCATTGAGGACCCCTCTCACCCCATCACAGACTGTTTGCCCCCCTCCTCTCACCCCATCACAGACTGTTTGCCCTCCTCCTCTCACCCCATCACAGACTGTTACCCCTCCTCCTCTCACCCCATCACAGACTGTTTGCCCTCCTCCTCTCACCCCATCACAGACTGTTTGCCCTCCTCCTCTCACCCCATCACAGACTGTTTGCCCTCCTCCTCTCACCCCATCACAGACTGTTTACCCCCCTCCTCTCACCCCATCACAGACTGTTACCCCTCCTCCTCTCACCCCATCACAGACTGTTTGCCCCCCTCCTCTCACCCCATCACAGACTGTTTGCCCCCCTCCTCTCACCCCATCACAGACTGTTTGCCCCTCCTCCTCTCACCCCATCACAGACTGTTTACCCTCCTCCTCTCACCCCATCACAGACTGTTTGCCCTCCTCCTCTCACCCCATCACAGACTGTTACCCCTCCTCCTCTCACCCCATCACATACTGTTACCCCTCCTCCTCTCACCCCATCACAGACTGTTTGCCCTCCTCCTCTCACCCCATCACAGACTGTTTGCCCCTCCTCCTCTCACCCCATCACAGACTGTTACCCCCCCTCCTCTCACCCCATCACAGACTGTTTGCCCCCCTCCTCTCACCCCATCACAGACTGTTACCCCCCCTCCTCTCACCCCATCACAGACTGTTACCCCCCCTCCTCTCACCCCATCACAGACTGTTTGCCCTCCTCCTCTCACCCCATCACAGACTGTTTGCCCTCCTCCTCTCACCCCATCACAGACTGTTTGCCCCCCTCCTCTCACCCCATCACAGACTGTTTGCCCCCCTCCTCTCACCCCATCACAGACTGTTTGCCCTCCTCCTCTCACCCCATCACAGACTGTTTGCCCTCCTCCTCTCACCCCATCACAGACTGTTACCCCTCCTCCTCTCACCCCATCACAGACTGTTTGCCCCCTCCTCTCACCCCATCACAGACTGTTACCCCTCCTCCTCTCACCCCATCACAGACTGTTTGCCCTCCTCCTCTCACCCCATCACAGACTGTTTGCCCCCCTCCTCTCACCCCATCACAGACTGTTTGCCCTCCTCCTCTCACCCCATCACAGACTGTTTGCCCCCCTCCTCTCACCCCATCACAGACTGTTACACCTCCTCCTCTCACCCCATCACAGAATGTTACCCCTCCTCCTCTCACCCCATCACAGACTGTTACACCTCCTCCTCTCACCCCATCACAGACTTTTTACCCCCCTCCTCTCACCCAATCACAGACTGCTTGCCCCTCCTCCTCTCACCCCATCACAGACTGTTACCCCCCCTCCTCCCACCCCATCACAGACTGTTACCCCCCCTCCTCTCACCCCATCACAGACTGTTTGCCCTCCTCCTCTCACCCCATCACAGACTGTTACCCCTCCTCCTCTCACCCCATCACAGACTGTTACCCCCCTCCTCTCACCCCATCACAGACTGTTTGCCCCTCCTCCTCTCACCCCATCACAGACTGTTTGCCCTCCTCCTCTCACCCCATCACAGACTGTTTGCCCCCCTCCTCTCACCCCATCACAGACTGTTGCCCTCCTCCTCTCACCCCATCACAGACTGTTACCCCTCCTCCTCTCACCCCATCACAGACTGTTACCCCTCCTCCTCTCACCCCATCACAGACTGTTACCCCCCCTCCTCTCACCCCATCACAGACTGTTTGCCCCCCTCCTCTCACCCCATCACAGACTGTTTGCCCCCCTCCTCTCACCCCATCACAGACTGTTACCCCCCCTCCTCTCACCCCATCACAGACTGTTTGCCCTCCTCCTCTCACCCCATCACAGACTGTTTGCCCTCCTCCTCTCACCCCATCACAGACTGTTTGCCCCCCTCCTCTCACCCCATCACAGACTGTTTGCCCCCCTCCTCTCACCCCATCACAGACTGTTACCCCTCCTCCTCTCACCGGATCACAGACTGTTTGCCCCCCTCCTCTCACCCCATCACAGACTGTTTGCCCCCCTCCTCTCACCCCATCACAGACTGTTTGCCCCCCTCCTCTCACCCCATCACAGACTGTTTGCCCCCCTCCTCTCACCCCATCACAGACTGTTTACCCTCCTCCTCTCACCCCATCACAGACTGTTACCCCCCCTCCTCTCACCCCATCACAGACTGTTTGCCCCCCTCCTCTCACCCCATCACAGACTGTTTGCCCTCCTCCTCTCACCCCATCACAGACTGTTTGCCCTCCTCCTCTCACCCCATCACAGACTGTTTACCCTCCCTCCTCTCACCCCATCACAGACTGTTTGCCCTCCTCCTCTCACCCCATCACAGACTGTTTGCCCCCCTCCTCTCACCCCATCACAGACTGTTTGCCCCGCTCCTCCACACAGGAGGCTCCCGCACCAGCAGGCTACAGAACAGCTTCTTCCTGCAGCTGTCAAGCTGTTGAACTCAAAATCCCAGTGGTAGCCTAGCCCCCCACCCCATACCTCTACCTCCACCCCCCCCACCCAGCCCCCCTCCACCCCCCAACAGGAGGAACATTGCACACTCAGGACTTCAGTTTAGCTTTTGCCCTACTGCTGTCTGCACATACCATATTGGTCTGCACATCTCAAAACCTAGTGGCCTTGTTCTGAACATATCAGATTTATATTCATTACACGTACATCAGCTTTTTATATTCACATTCATTGCACGTATATTCACTTTTATATCCATTTACTTATACTCACTGTATGCTGTCATACCATGCTGTCTGTCTGCCTCATGTGTTTTGCACTATTTGCACTGTCTGGTTAGATGCCAAACAGTGTTTTTTTGTCTTAGTACTTAGTAGTACTCTGTCAATGACAATAAAGTTGAATCTAATCTAATCAAATCTAAACATCTTACTTATGCATATATCTTAAAAAGTATCGAAAAGCTGCATGCAGGTAAATTAAGTTTCTTAAATCTATGGTCATTGGGTTTTAGTGTGATGTGTCTAGTTAAGATATACCAAACCACTTTTAAAATATGCAGACACACCTAACTCCTCCTTTAAAACAGCTTATTGAAACTATGTACATTTTTGGACTTACACGAATTTGCATTGGTGTCAATGGGATATTTCAGATTCACATCAGTGTTTAAGATAGAACCCACCAAACCAACTTTACCATGTGCAGATCAGGGTCTCTTGGTTTGGGTTAGTGTGGTTGTCTGAACCATCCATCCACATGCAGCACAGTGTACTGTGTACCAGGAAGATTAGCAAACTGCTACGGCATAAGATAATGGGGATCCTTTAGATAAACAAACCAATAAACAGACATGCTTGTCACTATAATCCCATAATGTTGTATTATGTCTGTGCCGGGAGGCTAACAGTTCTCTGTTGTTTCCTAGTTAGTATGAGATGAACCTCCTTTCCCATGTAGCCTACTGTACATACAGTACATACAGTACATAGGCCTACAGCACACACAGACGCAGTATCTGCAATCTCACGCGCCATATCAGGAAGAGCAGCGCTTGAATACAGTTGCAGTAAACACTTTTATCTATATCTGTTTATTCATTGTCTTATTATGTTGTTAAATGTTTAGCTATTTATTTTCTATATATATGTATCTATTCTTGCCATTTTTCTTTTTTCTTACTATCCTGTATTCTTTCTGTATTTTTTTTATGCTGTATGTAAAGCACTTTGAATTGCTCCTGTTGTATGAAATGTGCTATAGCTATACACGTAATGTGTCTTGCCTTAATACACCGTATTTTAGTAAACACTTGTTATTACAAGTAAACATGTGTATAATGTGTAGTGTTATACATTATAGATAATAATAATAATAATGACTTTTTATTTGTATAGTGCTTTTCCTGCAAACGTTGCAGCTCAAAGTGCTCCAATCATTATATAATCATCATTTAATTATTTAGTCATTTAAAGGCAATATTATTATTATTATTATTATTATTATTATTATTATTATTATTAGATGCAGTATAGATGTCAAGAGTCTTATGTCTATTGAGAGAGCACACAGAACACATCAGTGACTGGCACTGATTTCATGTCTACGGCCAGTGCGCAAATGACGCAGTTGATGGCTACAGAACGTGCGTATTCGTCGTAGGCTGCGTTCGTAAATACGCTCTGGAAATCTGCTCAGCACTCATGGAATGTCTCTTGTCCAATCAAATGACTCGGTCTCTTTATGACGTTGGACCCAGTGTGCGCTCCGGCGCTCTCAGAACGATTTTACGAGCGCAGCCGTAGGATGAGGAGGGAAGTACAGTAGAATAATCGTTTTCTTTATTTCTGGGGGTAAAAGAGACGGTTGACACAATGTTACCGGCACGAAACACCAGACACTGCATCTGGGAAGATGGCAAGACTCCAGTTTGAGTATTTAAGTGTCGTTTTATAGATAATAGAGGGATTGTTGTGACAAGCAGGTGAGCAGGTGAGCCTGTCCTTAACAGCTAAACATCTAACAATAACACAACCTGTCGTTAACAGCTACGTTCATTGTTGTCGCAGGATTGTTTACGATGCTTTCAAATGTATTCATTTGGATTAATGACAACCCAACGTTTAGAACTGGACGATGTAGGAATTAGAAACGTTGAGAACATATTTCCTTATTGCATAGTACTCATTTTCATAGTTACTGCGTCTTTGGAAATTACAGTGCGCATGTTCAGTTGTTTTGGGAATTATGGGTAACGTAGTTTCTCTGCCTTTCTGCTGTTCCATGTACTGTGGTTGTACAGCAAGGCAAGGCAAGGCAGGTTTATGTGTACAGCACATTTCATACAACAGGGGACATTCAAAGTTGTTTACATACATTATTAAACAATACAGCAAGAGGAACATAGTAAGAAAATAAAAATGACAACAAAATGAGCACATATAAGAAGTAAATAGATAAAACATTTAATAAGACAATATTTAATGGATAAAAGTGTTTGTGTTGAATCATAACTGCTGCAAAACATGAAGGTTTTCTAGCTTATCCTGTTTGATTTCTTCAGGGAGTTTGTAGTAAAGCACAACACCATACGCTGGACACTATTGTTCAACAAATCAATATGATCAATATTAATTCATCCACAACAGAACTTTCTAGTCTGGGACATTGACTCCCATATGATCATGCTACAACAGTTTTCCTTAGTTTGATATCAGACTGATATTAAGGGGTTCTGATGTAATGGTCCTGGTAACACAATTAAAAGGAGTATAGAAGCCCCACACTCTATTGTAATCTCACTCAGGTGTTACGTATTACATTTAGCCTACCTGTCTATTTAATGGCTGTCTTGCACTGTTTTGTATATATGTAAGACTTGACAAAGGCTACGGCCGAAACCGTTGTCTTATTAAAACCACATTTTGCATCTGGAACTCGAGTGTGCGGCTTCTATTTCTTTTAATAGTATTCTGTTCAGTCGCCAGCACCTCGCCCAAGTGTTCTGTGGTGTGCTTTCTCTTCTTTTCCAACCTGGTAACACAATTGCAATTTTTCCAATTTTTAGACAAAAGTAAGAAATGCGTGGAAAGAATGTCTCAGAAAGAAGATAATGAAGGGAAGAAATGGTAAGTACATCCTACCCCCCCGTCCTACACACTAACCAGCAACATACAGTACCATTAACTGTTGGGTTGGATTGATCTTATTCCTAGTGATTCATTGACACATTTATAGCTGTTTAGCTTTGCTTTAGCAGAATCTTAACAGTTAATCTGTAAGTGAAAGACATTCATTAGAATTCATTCATTTATTAATACAATCATTAAGGAATAGTTTTCTTTCAGTCAACAACAACAACTCTGTGGCTCCTCCCATAACTGACATCATGTTCTGTGTGTCCAAACGTTTGGACAGTTTGGACACACTTTTCCAATTCAGTTGAATTGAAGTGTGTCCAAACTTTTGACTGGTACTGTAGGTTACCTTCCTAACCTCTAGATTTGATCAGAAGAGATTCGAGCTTAGAGTCCTAGAACAGATTGGTAGTCAGTGACACTAGAACAAAATCCTTACAGCTGTTCTACTGTGTGTGTGTTAGTAGTTTATCATTCCTACGGTGGTTTCTGTCGCCATTTTGTTTTCCAGCTCTCACCGCACCCAGCTGTTCACCGAGGTCCCAGCGACGTGCATGCCCATCGTGTACTCCCCGGAGTACAACATCACCTTCATGGGCCTCGAAAAACTCCATCCGTTCGACGCTGGGAAGTGGGGGAAAGTGATTCGCTTTTTAAAAGGTAGCACTTTAAAAAATAACTAAAATAAAATGGCACAATGATCACAGGACTCCGAGGCTGCATTTACACCGCAGGTCGAAGTGACACATCTCAGATTTTTTGCTTACAAAACAACGTAACCACCACTAAGCACTTTCCCATGTCCTGTCTTGCTCACTGTTTGTTTGCCCTTGCTCACTGTTCTATTGTACACTCGACGTCACTGTAAATGAGGGTTACCTCAGTGCCTATCGAGTTTTAAATAAAGGTTTGAAATGAAATGTAGCCCCTCCCATAACTATGACACCATGTTCTCTGGCCCCTCCCATAGCTATGACACCATGTTCTCTGGCCCCTCCCATAACTATGACACCATGTTCTGTGGCCCCTCCCATAACTATGACACCATGTTCTGTGGCCCCTCCCATAACTATGACACCATGTTCTGAGGCCCCTCCCATAACTGTGACACCATGTTCTGAGGCCCCTCCCATAACTATGACACCATGTTCTGTGGCCCCTCCCATAACTATGACACCATGTTCTGTGGCCCCTCCCATAACTATGACACCATGTTCTCTGGCCCCTCCCATAACTATGACACCATGTTCTGTGGCCCCTCCCATAACTATGACACCATGTTCTGTGGCCCCTCCCATAACTATGACACCATGTTCTGAGGCCCCTCCCATAACTGTGACACCATGTTCTCTGGCCCCTCCCATAACTGTGACACCATGTCCTGTGGCCCCTCCCATAACTATGACACCATGTTCTGTGGCTCCTCCCATAACTATGACACCATGTGTTGTGGCCCCTCCCATAACTATGACACCATGTTCTGAGGCTCCTCCCATAACTGTGACACCATGTCCTGTGGCCCCTCCCATAACGGTGACACCATGTTCTGTGGCTCCTCCCATAACTATGACACCATGTTCTGTGGCTCCTCCCATAACTATGACATCATGTTCTCTGGCCCCTCCCATAACTATGACACCATGTTCTCTGGCCCCTCCCATAACTATGACACCATGTCCTGTGGCTCCTCCCATAACTGTGACACTATCACTGCGTTCGTAAATTCGCTCTGGAATCTGATCAGCACTCATGGAATGCCTCTTGTTCAATCAAATTACTTGGTCCCCTTCATGACGTTGAACCCAGTGTGCGCTCCGGCGCTCTCAGAGCGAATTTACGAACGCAGCCCATTTCTGTCCCACAGAGGAGCAGTTCCTCACGGACGGCAGCATCGTGGAGGCCCGCGAAGCTACGGAGGAGGACCTGCTGGTGGTTCACACCAAACGCTACCTCAGCAAACTGAAGGTAGCTGTCTGTCAGCCACCTGTCACCATGGTGATCCCCTGCTTCTCCAATGAGTCCAGTTAACATGACATTGTTGTGCAACACCATTCCTTGACCCCTCCTCCTCCCCCTCTTCTCCTCTTCCTCCTCCTCCTCCCCCTTCTCCTCCTCTTCCTCCTCCCTCTCCTCCTCCCCCTCTTCTCCCCCTCCTCCTCCTCCTCCTCCCCCTCCTCCTCCTCCTCCCCCTCCTCCTCCCCCTCCTCCTCCCCCTCCCCCTCCTCCTCCTCCTCCTCCTCCTCCCCCTCCTCCTCCTCCTCCTCCTCCTTCTCCTCCTCCTCCTTCTCCTCCCCCTCCTCCCCCTCCTCCTCCCCCTCCTCCTCCCCCTCCTCCCCCTCCTCCTTCTCCTCCCCCTCCTCCCCCTCCTCCTCCTCCTCCTCCCCCTCCTCCTCCTCCCCCTCCTCCTCCTCCTCCCCCCCCTCCTCCTCTTCCTCCTCCCCCTCCTCCCCCTCCTCCTCCTTCCTCCTCCTCTTCCTCTTCCTCCCCCTCCCATCACTCAAAGTACTGAAGGCAAAAAGTTGATACAAATCAGGCAAGGATCCATCAAAATGAAACTTGATTCTTTTCAAGTTTCCACGGGTGAAATCATGTTTATCGTTAAAGCCTGTTCGCTGAGGTATACTTTATTTAATTGCACAAATGAAAGAGTTCGGTGAGGTTTGTTGCCTATTTGGGGTTAATTGTACTTTTGTCCTGCCAGTTTTTCTTCTCATATTGTTATGTAAGCGATGATAGATGACTGTTAGACAATTGAAAGTGTTCACAATTGAACTCCCATGGAGGTCTTGATGATTCACATCTGAATCAATCAGGTTACAGTGTTTACAAAAGTCCCTGGTGGTTGCGTGACTCATCCCCTTGATGTAAAACAATGGAGTGGCTTTAAAAAGACAAAGTAAACAGCGCCGTCCTCGTTAGAGCAGGAGCAGAGGTGGTTTAGACGCACGGCAACGTTGACAGCGGTCATTTAGCACGGTGATATACCGCCTCTGGTGCTGAGGATCTAGAGTCATGGTTGATGATACAGGAACGGCTTCAGAGCCGGAGAGACGTAAATGGAAATGGTAGATGGACTGCACTTACATAGGGCCTTTTATCCAAAGCGCTTTACAACGGCCTCTCATTCACCCATTCACACACACATTCACACACCAATGGCGGCAAGCTACCATGCAAGGCGCCGGCCCACTCATTGGGAGCAATTGGGGGTTCAGTGTCTTGCCCAAGGACACTTCGACATGTGGCCAGCCGGGGCTCGAACCGCCGATCTGCCAACCTTGCGATCATAAGACGGCCCCATCCCCATATGTGACAGCAGCTGGTGAAACCAGGAACAAGTCGCCAACCGACAGACCGTTCAGACTTTTATTCTGAAGAATGTAAATAAATGTCAACGTTGTCGATCAAAAAAATCAATGACACACTCGCTAGTCGAGCCAAAACATTGCAATGCAATGGATTTAGTGAGTAATCAACACTACTACCTAGTTAGTGTAGAGTAGAGGGGATATTACTCAGCGAATCCATTGCATTGCAATGTTTTGGCTCGACTAGCGAGTGTGTCATTGATTTTTTTGATCGACAACGTTGACATTTATTTACATTGTTCAGAATAAAAGTCTGAACATTTTGATCGGTTGCTGACTTGTTCTTGGTTTCGCCAGCTGCCGTCACCTTGTCTGCTGGAAATGGACTCATGGACTGATTGTTGAAGTAGTCGGCTGTCTGACGTTGCTGTATGGGCCGGCTGTGTCTCAGGAGGTAGAGGCTGTGTCTCAGGAGGTAGAGGCTGTGTCTCAGGAGGTAGAGGCTGTGTCTCAGGAGGTAGAGGCTGTGTCTCAGGAGGTAGAGGCTGTGTCTCAGGAGGTAGAGGCTGTGTCTCAGGAGGTAGAGGCTGTGTCTCAGGAGGTAGAGCCGCCGTCTAATGATCACAAGGTTGGCAGATCGGCGGTTCGAGCCCCGGCTGGCCACATGTCGAAGTGTCCTTGGGCAAGACACTGAACCCCCAAATTGCTCCCAGTGAGCGGGCCGGCCGGCGCCTTGCATGGTAGCTTGCCGCCATTGGTGTGTGAATGTGTGTGTGAATGGGTGAATGAGAGGCCATTGTAAAGCGCTTTGGATAAAAGGCGTTATGTAAGTGCAGTCCATTTACGTGGAAACATGGATGTATTTAACCTCTTTCCTTTCACTGCATGCAGAACCTTGTCGTGGAGGGCTGGAGAGAGGTATCTCACTATCCTGCTGTGGATTAATAACTTCACTCTATGCTTTCTTTGTTTCTTGTACTGTAATATATCATAAATATCAGAGTTGAGACTGTTTTTTGGATGCTGCTTAAACATTTTGCCAGCAGTATAACATCGTCGTCATTCAATAGTTCCCTTTTGTCAGACCCTATATCCAAATCTAGACGTGTACGTTAGAAAGTCATTGTCGTTTCCCATAATGCATCTTGTTCTTTCCAGTCAACTGGTTCCATCTGTGTTGCTGATATCGTCTTTGTGCCTGCATGTGTTTGTTGTCATGTGTAAATGTAAACACTAGAACAGCCGTGGGTGGGGTCATTTGACCAAGTGAGTAAAACAAATGTTATATCTTTGCACTCGACCAAATTTCAGGACCCTCCTTTCATGACTTTTCCTAGATATGTGCGTTCTACCACCCGGTATCCTTACATTTTCAACATCACATCAGGTTAAGCTAGTATAAAGCTATTTTGCAGTTTTTTCTGCGTAGGAGGCAGGCTAATTTACAAGAGGCCAAACTAGTGGTCTTTGTGTGTAAGTAGCAGCTTCCCATTGTAAAGACTATGTCATTTAACCCCCGAGGCGGCTCTAATAGCAGGTAAAATAGGCACGGCTGTTCTAGTGTTAAAGGTCATACTGTAAAACCAAACCACACCAGGTGTGAGGTATTCTCTGTATGGTGACGTTTGTCTCTGTTTGGTGACGTGATTCTCTGTCCGTTTCAGTGGTCGGTTGTCGTGGCGACCATCACAGAAATCCCACCGCTCCTCTTCCTGCCGAACTTCCTGGTGCAGCGGAAAGTCCTGAGGCCCTTACGGACACAGACGGGCGGGACCATAATGGTAGGTGTTTATGTAATAAACAACTCCAAATCAACTCTAAATCAAGTGAGATAGTAGTGGTGGTTGAGTGGGTGGGGGGGGGGGGGGTCAGATGAGCAGTCTTATAGCCTGTGTGTAGAAACTGTTCCAGAGCCTGTTGGACTGGGTCTTGATGCTTTGGTACCTTTTGCCAGAAGGTAGCAGAGAGAACAGGGAGTGGTTGGGCGGGGGGCAGGGGGGGGGGGTCGTTGTCATGGTGATGTTCAGGGAGAGGTCGTTGTCATGGTGATGTTCAGGGAGAGGTTGTTGTCATGGGGCTGTTCAGGAGAGAGGTTGTTGTCATGGCACCAGTCTGCCAGGCCTCTACTGAGCTGTCTGGTCCAGTTCCTGTCTGGTCCACTTCCTGTCTGGTCCACTTCCTGTCTGCTCCACTTCCTGTCTGCTCCACTTCCTGTCCGACCTCACCTGGGATGAACACACCAACCAGGTGGTGAAAAAAGCGCAACGTCGCCTCTTCCATCTCAGACGGCTGAAAAAGTTCAGCTTAGGACCAAAGAGCCTAGAGGCCTTCTTTAGAGGCACAACCAGAGCATCCTGACAGGCTGCATCACTGCCTGGTACAGAACTGACCTGCCCACAACCACAAAGCGCTGCAGAGGGTACAGAGGACCGCTGAGAGGATCAGCGTCTGTGTGTTCCCCCCCCATCCAGAACACCTACAGTGATGGGTGTGTCAGCAAGGCCCTCAGGATTATCAAGGACCCCAGCCACCCAAACAGGAAATTGTTCAAGCTACTGCCGTCTTGGGAAACGGTACCGTAGCCTCGGGCCTAAAACCCAGAGGATGTCCAACAGCTAGGCCTGTTTCCCACAAACAATCAGGCTTCTAGGGAAACACACTGGCACACAAGGCAATCCACCATGCAACCCCCACTGCACTAGCAATACATTCTGACTACCTGACTACCCTAGTCACTACCTACCTGAACTCTAGACTGCTCCACTTGCACCATATTGCACACCGTATGACAGTGTGTCACATCACACTGCAACCTGCACAGCATTTTTGCACAAGCGTTTTGTTTACATTAAGAATGTTGATATGCTGATTCACATTCTGCTGCTATCACCTATTCTGTTATTGACGCTCTGATGCTATTGTATATACAGCTACGGTTGACTGTCTATATCCTGCTCACTCTTTATTGATTGTTGTTGATATCCTGCTTATTCTGTCATTGATTTTGTATTTCTACTGCAATGCCGATGCCTAATTGAACCTGTACCCAATAATTGTACTCCATGTATCCGTACATTGATGCGATTCTGATTCTGGTCAACAGTTTACATTTACATTTACATTTTACATTTTTGCCATTTAGCAGACGCCTTTATCCAAAGCGACGTACAACAAATACATTTGTCTGAATGAATCATCCCTCCATCAGTCATCGCACGGAAAAGTAATCTACGCCAGCGGCCGATTTTAATGACACTCAAGTCAACTTTTTTTCCCGCCTGACACAAGCGATGTATTTATGGCTCTGCTTGTGTCTCAGGAGATTGCATTCATCGCAAGTCCTCATATTTTATGATGAGATTGCCAGGCCCTTGATATCATACAGTATAAAACAGTCATTCCAGTTGTCATTTAACCTTTGAAACTATTTAAATCCCCAAAGTGTTGCCTTCGACAGCCTCTGCGTCTGAGCGTGTGTGTCTGGGCGTGATGTGATGAATCTCGTGACATAAATCACCGACGTCAAGTCGTGTTGTTATTGAGGGAAATCATTCCGCAGGGATTCATTTGATGGATTATTTTACAAACAAACAGTGTTCTGGGTGACAACGTTTTGGTGCAGGTAGAATCACCTGGGGAACGAGAAGCTGTTTTCAAGGCTCAGAGCATCTGTGAGTGAGAGGGCTCCTTGGGCTGTTACAGTATTTACATTTACATATTTGGCATTTGGCGCAGACGCCTTTATTCCAAAAGATGACTTAGAAACAAATACATTTGACTAAGTAAGTGAATCGTCTATCCACCAGTCAGAGCAGGAGAAAGTAATCTGTGCTCGGGCCAGGGGCCATTGGCAGTCGTCGTGCTAGAAGAAGGAAGATTTCTTCATTATATTCTATGACACTGTGGAAACAGTACGGGGGGGTAGTAGATGTCTCAGGAGGGACAGTACAGGGGGGTAGTAGATGTCTCAGGAGGGACAGTACAGGGGGGGGTAGTAGATGTCTCAGGAGGGACAGTACAGGGGGGGTAGTAGATGTCTCAGGAGGGACAGTACAGGGGGGTAGTAGATGTCTCAGGAGGGACAGTACAGGGGGGTAGTAGATGTCTCAGGAGGGACAGTACAGGGGGGTAGTAGATGTCTCAGGAGGGACAGTACAGGGGGGTAGTAGATGTCTCAGGAGGGACAGTACAGGGGGGTAGTAGATGTCTCAGGAGGGACAGTACAGGGGGGTAGTAGATGTCTCAGGAGGGACAGTACAGGGGGGGTAGTAGATGTCTCAGGAGGGACAGTACATGGGGGTAGTAGATGTCTCAGGAGGGACAGTTCAGGTGTAGCCTAAAGAGATGGAGGTCTTCAGTCTCTGGCAGAAGATGGGGAGTGATTCTGCAGTTCTGACAGCGGTGGGGAGCTCGATCCACCAGCGGGGATCTCGTTCCACCAGCGGGGCGCCAGGGTAGTGAAGAGACGTGACCGGGCGGCGCGACTGCCGCATCAGCGTATCTCTACCACACAGCTGTACCCTCTGAGGGGGGAGAACTAGTTTTCAAATGACTGTAGAACCGTACAATAGGTGGCATTTTTCATACTTGGTAGATCAGAAAAAAAGTAATATTTTCTTGGCCAAGGCCAAGAGTTCTCTGAACAGCAGTTCGTGGGTTTGTTAATCTGCGGTGCGTAAAATGTTTCGGATAATTAACCAATTGCATTCGCTAGCTCTAGACGCCAGGTTGATCATTGTTAATTTTACTCTGCTGTACAATTGTGTTCGGTACTGTGGTGATAAATTGTATATCTCCACTGCAGCCTCGCGCTCCGATGACTTGTAATTGTTGTGAGTGATAATGCCGCTGATCCGCCTAATTCCTCTTTCATCCGGCGTTCTGCTAATTTACTGCCTGTTTGCTCAAAGGTTATGACGCAGCGTTTTGTTTGCTAGGAGTTTTATCTCCTCGCTGGCTACAGCGTTCGATCGTTATTTGCGGCCCTTCTCTTAGGGTTGGTTACTGCATGTTCAATAGGACAGGAGAGGAGATTGAGGGCTATCTCTATGAGGCAGATTATGTTTGAAAAAGTCAGTATTGCATTAGCAAGAAACAGCAGGAGATGTAATAGAACACCATAGATTCAAATGCATACTGCATAAGTCCAGAATCAGAGAGAATTGGAATGAAGCACTGCGGTTCTGAAATGAATATTTTAGCTCTTGTACTTTTAAAAAATCTATCTTTTTGGATAGAAATAGGTTAGTTAGAAAAAGCACTTAGTTTTTGATATTTCAGATCAGATTCAGGTATAATTACTTCGATTGAGATCTTTCCCCAAAACGTGAGGTTCATGTAAACCAGTGTGTTCCAGTGGACATGTTAGTATTTTCGACGTGCTGGGTTATATTGTTATTAGATGGATGCAGGGCCTCTCTTATCGATTCCTCTCAGATGATGTGAGGAGATGTGCTCCTGACAGAGACGCCCCCTCGTCCTTCTGCTAAGCTGCTAGCGTGTTTCCCTCCGCGGGGCCTGAGTGCTTCAGACCGGGCCCGCGCACGAGCGTACATGCTAATCTGTGTTATTACCGCTCCGCCAGTGAGCGATATTGGCATTTACACACCGCTGTCCTCTCAACCGCCGCCCTCTCCCCCTCAGGCCAGTCGCTACCCGCTAGGAGTGCTGCTACTAGAAATGGCAGAGCTTCCTTTTTTTCTCTTCCAGACAGTGTTGTTTTTTTATTTATTTTTCCTTCTCTCTAACTCTAGCTTGCGAAATGAGCAGCTGTTGTTTGTCACAGTATTGCTTTTTTCATACGCTGTAGAGTAGAGGGAGGGAGGGGGAGGGGGAGGAGGGATGGGGGGTGTTTGGTGGCCTTTTGGTTGCCACAATGATGCCTGTTTTGGATATGTTTTAGATCTGATTAATATTTCCTTTCTCCCAGGGAATATTGAGGAAGCCATTTTGAAACTGGCGTTGTTGTTGAGTTGTGTCAGATGAGTGGTTGAGGAGGGTGTGGTTGAGGAGGAGGGTGTGGTTGAGGAGGGTGTGGTTGAGGAGGGTGTGGTTGAGGAGGGTGTGGTTGAGGAGGGTGTGGTTGAGGAGGGTGTGGTTGAGGAGGAGGGTGTGGTTGAGGAGGGTGTGGTTGAGGAGGGTGTGGTTGGTTGAGGAGGGTGTGGTTGAGGAGGGTGTGGTTGAGGATGAGGGTGTGGTTGAGGAGGGTGTGGTTGAGGAGGGTGTGGTTGAGGAGGGTGTGGTTGAGGAGGGTGTGGTTGGTTGAGGAGGGTGTGGTTGAGGAGGAGGGTGTGGTTGAGGAGGGTGTGGTTGAGGAGGGTGTGGTTGAGGAGGGTGTGGTTGAGGAGGGGGTGGTTGAGGAGGGTGTGGTTGAGGAGGAGGGTGTGGTTGAGGAGGAGGGTGTGGTTGAGGAGGGTGTGGTTGAGGAGGGTGTGGTTGAGGAGGGTGTGGTTGAGGAGGAGGGTGTGGTTGAGGAGGGTGTGGTTGAGGAGGGTGTGGTTGAGGAGGGGGTGGTTGAGGAGGGTGTGGTTGAGGAGGGGGTGGTTGAGGAGGAGGGTGTGGTTGAGGAGGGTGTGGTTGAGGAGGGGGTGGTTGAGGAGGGTGTGGTTGAGGAGGGTGTGGTTGAGGAGGGTGTGGTTGAGGAGGGGGTGGTTGAGGAGGGGGTGGTTGAGGAGGGGGTGGTTGAGGAGGGTGTGTTCCGTCTGGCAGGTGTGTTTCACACAGAGGAAACTGTATGAGATGAGAGATATGTAACAGAGAGATGTGCTTCATAGCCGTGCTCGTGGCAGGTAACACCCTGGTAACCCAGGTAACACCCTGCTCATGCATAACCTTCACACGATTAGGCCTCAATATGGTGTGTGTGTGTGTGTGTGTGTATTTGTGTGTGTGTGTGTGTGCATGCGTGAGTATTAGTGTGTATGTGTGCATGTGTGTGTGTATTTGTGTGTGTTTGTGTGTGTGCGTGCGTGAGTATTAGCGTGTATGTGTGCATGTGTGTGCCTACCTGTTTGTGTGTGTGTGTGTGTGTGTGTGTGTGCATGCATGCGTGTGTGTGCCTACCTGTGTGTGTGTGCATGCGCGTGTGCGTGCGCGTATGTGAGTGCTTGTGTGTGCCTACCTGTGTGTGTGTGTGTGTGTGTGTGTGTGTGTGTGTGTGTGTGTGTGTGTGTATGTATATGTGTGTGTGTATGTGTGTGTGTGTGTGTGTGTGTGTATGTATCTATGTATGTATCTATCTATCTATCTATCTACCTAACTATGTATGTATGTATGTATGTATGTATGTATGTATGTATGTATGTGTGTGTGTGTGTGTGTGTGTGTGTGTGTGTGTGTGTGTGTGTGTGTGTGTGTGTGTGACAAACCCAGTCTGTTTCTCCTTCCTGGATCAGCCGTTGTTGCGTCAGAAGCATCTAGAACTTTCTTCTGAGGGCCTCAGGACTGCAACAAGGCCAAACACCTCTGTCTGAACTACATGACCGTGAGAAACACTTGTTAAGATGATAATAAATCAATGATAATAACGTCTTTCCCCTCCTCTGCTATCCAAGAAAACACAGACACACTCAAGGAGCTAATGGTGTTATTGTTGTTGTTGTTCCGTTGCTTTGGAAGTGAATGACGCTCACCTACACCGCGCTGACAGTCTCTCCGGCCTGTCAGAGTGAGCTGTGGGTGAAAAGGCCAGGGGTCTGGTGCAGGTGGACGTAATTGGCCCGTGAACGAAGGGTCACGGGATATAAAGGTTAAGGGTCATGACCTACGGGTATGTGGCTTGCGTTGTTTGTGTGCTCTCTGCTTTGGGAGGTGTGTTAGAATGCATTCCCTCGCGCAGACTGGACCACATACGGTACCAGAATCACGATCAGAATCACAATCAGGTTTATTGTTGCATCCCATACAAGTATAAGAGTATTAAAAAAGCATAACACTAGAACAGCCGTGCCTTTTTTACCTACTAAAAGAGCCGCCTCGCCCCTCTTTACAGTGCTAAGCTGATATTTACACACAACGACCACTATTTGGCGCCGCTTGTAAATTAGCCTGCTTCCTACACAGAAAAACTGCAAAATAGCTTTATACTAGCTTATCCTGATGTGATTTCGAAAATGTAAGGATACTGGGGTGGTAGAACGCACATATCTAGGAAAAGTCATGAAAGGAGGGTCCTGAAATTTGATAGAGTGCAAAGATATTAAAAAAATGTTACTCTTTACTTTTTTACCCATGGCTGTTCTAGTGTTAATGACCCCTCGTGGCTGATTAAGTGTTTTAAGAGTGTAACGTTGTTAGTCTTCGGTTGCTCCACATTGCAGCAACCAAGAGAAAACGGCAAACGTTTTCTTATCTAAAAAACAACAAGTTAAGAGAGAATAGAGTAGTATAGTAATAGAAATAATAAATAACAGGAATAGCAGGAGCAAAGCCCTCGGGCAGCAGTAGATAGTAGACAGCAGGTAAGGCATCAGACACACAGTATCTGTAGGTAGGAGATAAACTACAACTGTGCAGTATTTGCAGATGGATTATGCTGGGCTGTGTACTTATATGAACGTAGGTATACATAAACATGAAGGGGATGACAGCTATGATCCATACAGCAGTATTCACAGGTGGATTATGCATGTGAGTGTGCGTGTGTGTGTGCGTGAGTGTGCGTGTGTGTGTGTGTGTATGTATGAGTGTAGTGGGTAAACAGTCACCAGGCCTTAGTAGCCCTTGTTCATAAGTCTGGTTGCCTGGTGGAAGTAGCTGTTTTTAAGCCTGAAGGGTTTTGGCCCCGAGGCTGCGGCAGCGGTACCATTTCTTGGAAGGTAGCAGCTTGAACGGTTTCTGTTTGGGGTGACGGGGGTCTTTAATAATCCTCCAGATTTTGCTGACACTCTGTCTCTGGAAGCTCACGTCCACTAATGCTTTCCAAGTCCACCAGCAGCTCTTTGGTCCCGTCGGCGTTTAGAGCGAGATTGGTTTCCTGGCTGTACCGGGCTAGGCGGTCGACCTCTTTTCCTGTAGGCCGACTCATCGCTGTCGGTGATCAGGCCAACCGCTGTCTTGTCGTTAGCGAACTTAATCGCTAAGTTGGAGCGGTGTCGTGGGTGTACAGGGAGAAGAGGAGGGGGCTCAGGCCAACCACTGTTTTGTCGTTAGCGAACTTAATCACTAAGATACGACGCAGCCGTGGGTGTACAGGGAGAAGAGGAGGGGGCTCAGGACACAGCCCTGGGGGGCTCCTGTGCTGAGTGTCAGAGGGGTAGAAGTCTTGGTGTCGATCTTGGAGGGGTGATGATGATGTTAAATGCTGAACTAGAGTCTAGGAACAGCCTCCTCACATAGGAGTTCCTCTGGTCCAGGTGGGTGAGGGCGGAGTGGAGTGTTGTGGCAACGGTGTCGTCTGTGGATCTGTTTTGGTGAGGGTCCAGGGTGGGAGGTAACAGGTGTTTTGGTGAGGGTCCAGGGTGGGAGGTAACAGGTGTTTTGGTGAGGGTCCAGGGTGGGAGGTAACAGGTGTTTTGATGAGGGTCCAGGGTGGGAGGTAACAGGTGTTTTGGTGAGGGTCCAGGGTGGGAGGTAACAGGTGTTTTGGTGAGGGTCCAGGGTGGGAGGTAACAGGTGTTTAGGTGAGGGTCCAGGGTGGGAGGTAACAGGTGTTTTGGTGAGGGTCCAGGGCGGGAGGTAACAGGTTGCAGATCAGGGCCTTGACATGCTTCTCAAAGCATTTTCTCACGACGGGGGCGCCAGCAACAGGCTGCCAATAATTTAGGCACGACACCTTGTTATTTTCAGCTCCTCTGGGAGAGAGAGGCAGCGACGTTAGCTATGCAGCTGGATCTCCCTTTGAAGTCTGACATTGTGTGTCATCATACATACATGTCATACAGAAGATTAGACAGCTCTAGTATTGTATGATCCTCCATTTGGAACCCCTTGTACCCCTGCAATGATATATATGAAACAATCTTTCAAATCTTTTCTTTTGCCATTTGGTTGTATTAAGTGCGCTGGAAAGAGAGGGGGAGGGGGGGGGATGAGCTCAATGCAAATTCAGAAGTTCATTGAGCTGTCAGGAAAGAGATTTAATATGACAACGTTCCATATCTAGTAAATACTAATAACATAATGTGCCTCACCCACCCCTTAGTTTTAAAAGATACTGTCTATCGATTTTCAATGTTGTTTATCTAAGCGAGTCGGCTCCCCCATATATTGTTTGTGCTTTTGTGTTTATGCTCTGTCCCAATGCGACAGCTTGACAGAGATGAAATATTATTGTCTTTTCTGCAGGCAGGAAAGCTGGCCATTGACCGGGGATGGGCGATAAATGTAGGTGAGTTCAATTCCATTGCCTTCCCGCAGACCTCTGTCCTGACCCGTAATTACACCATCAATCCCTGACCACCCAACTGGACCCTGGCCTCTAATGTGGGAGATTGGGATACAGGAGAGATTTCGCCACGTTAATTGACTGCACAGTGGTTGTCAGTGGTTCAATGTCATGCTTTTCAACTTTGTAATGTGCCAAAAGGATTTTGAGGTCTAGTTCAGTGAAACCACTGCTAGATCGCCTCTTAATTTAATATGGCAGTCCGTTGGAAACAGGTGTCTAACAGAGCATAGAGCAAGTGTTATATAACGTCACAACATCTCAGAGAGGAGAGCAGAATGTTCAGTTGAAGTTGGAAGTTTACAGACACTCAGGTCGAAGGTCATTAAAAGTAATTTTTAAACCACTCCACAGATTACATGTTAACAAACTATAGTTTTGACAAGTCGGTTAGGAGTCGGACATCTACTTTGTGCATGACACAGGTAATCTTTCTATCTTGGGTCAGAAGTTTACATATATGAAGTTGACTGTGCCTTTAAACAACTTGGAAAATTCCAGACAATGATGTCATGGCTTTCTTATAGGCTAATTGACATAATTTGAGTCAATTTGAGTACCTGTGAATGTATTTTAAGGCCTACCTTTAAACTCAATGCCTCTTTGCTTGACATCATGGGAAAATCAAAAGAAATCAGCCAAGACCTCTGAAAAAAAAAGTCTGGTTCATCCTTGGGAGCAATTTCTAAACGCCTGAAGGCATCTGGACAACCTGGTTCCACAGCTGCACAACAGCGGAGAGAAACGCGCTACAGAGAGTCATGAGAACAGCACAGAAGATCACCGGCGCCCCCCTCCCCTCTCTGGAGGAGCTGTACAACACACGCTGTCTCAGGAGGGCCTCCAAGATCTCCAGGGACCCGACCCACCCTGGGCACGTACACTTTGTCAGGCTGCCCTCGAACAGGAGGTACAGGACCCCGGCCGCTAAGACAAACAGACTGAAGGACTGCTTCTACCACAGGGCCGTCAAGGCCCTGAACACAGAAAAGGCCTAAGTTCTGGGCCCAGGACAGTCCGGACGGATTGTATGGCAGCTAGTGCTGAGGCACAAACATGTACATTTTCAAGCCTGCAAACTGTGACACTTTAAAAAAATAAAAAATAAAAAATAATTATATATATATATATATATAAAATACTTTTGTGCAATATGACAACCCTAGTTGACTATCTGTGCAGTATAGTACAGTGGATTGTGTACATAGCCTTTATTGATGTAAACCAGCTCCTTACCTTCTTGTGATTTTATGCTTTTATGCTTTTTCTAAAAAAAAAAAAAAAAATCCCTTTCTTAACACCAGGGGAGCTACCCCTCCTAAATGTCGTTGTTTGGTACCTGTACTGTAGCAATGACAAATAAAGTCCATTCCATTCCATTCCAATAGTATGTAAGTGTAAACACCATGTGACCAGACAGGAAGCAGATGTGTTCTGTCTCCTAGAGATGAAGGTACTGGTGTAAAAGGTAGTGTGAAAGAGAACAACAGCAAAGGACCTTGTGAACATGCAGGAAGAAACAGGTACAAACGTGTCTATATCCACAGTAAAACAAGTTCTATATGGCCATAACCTGGAAGGTCGCTCAGCAAGGAAGAAGCAACTGCTCCAAAACCGCCATAAAAAAGCCAGACTACGGTTTGCAACTGCACAAAATGGTAAATGGACTGCACTTATATAGCGCCTTATTCCAAAGCGCTTTACAACGGCCTCTCATTCACACATTCACACACACATTCACACACCAATGGCGGCAAGCTACCATGCAAGGCACCAGCCCGCTCACTGGGAGCAATTTGGGGTTCAGTGTCTTGCCCAAGGACACTTTGACATGTGGCCAGCTGGGGCTCGAACCGCCGATCTGCCAACCTTGCGATCATTAGACGGCAACTCTACCTCCTGCGCCATAGCCGCCCCCAAAAGATCTTACTTTTTGGAGAAAAGTCCTCTGGTCTGATGAAACAAAAATTTAACTGTTTGTCCGTAATCGCCGTCATTATGCTTGTTTGAAAAAGAGGAAGGCTTGCAAGGCAATGCAAGTGTGAACTAAGTGTATGTCAACTTCTGACCCACTGGGAATGTAATGAAAGACATAAAAGCTGAAATAAATAATTCTCTCTAATATTATTCTGACATTTCACATTCTTAAAACAAAGTAGTGATCCTAACTGACCTAAGACAGGAAATGTTTACTAGCATTAAATGTCAGGAATTGTGGGGAAAACTGAGTTTAAATGTATCTGGCTAAGTTGTGTGTGTAAACTTCCGACTTCAACTCAATCACAGTTGTGCTGCTGCTGTTCTCTGAGGCCGTCGATGTCCAGTGATATTTCTTGACTTTTATGAGCTGCAGCTCTTGATATGACAGACTCATCTTTTTCGTCCTGAGTTGTGCCAAGTGAGACGGGAAACAGCAGCATCAGAGGTTTTGCCAACTAGTCCATCCTGCTTGCTCAGCCACTTTACACATTATGTTGATGAATCAGGAAGAGAAGCTCTGTTGTTTCCGTGTCGATAAACATCTTTTCTTAATACAAGGCCTCTCAAATGCATCTGAGGTCCCCAGAGATTTCGTACATGACCCCAGAGACATCTGGGCTGGACTGGACTGCTGAACTATACTTATATAATACCGTCCCCATTAGAAATGCGGGGCTACACAACTGTTTAATGAACACAAGCAGAGGAGGACATAGGAGGACATAAGAGGACATAAGAGGACATAGGAGGACATAGGAGGACATAAGAGGACACAGGAGGACATGAGAGGACATGGGAGGAACTAGGAGGACATAAGAGGACATAAGAGGACATAAGAGGACATGGGAGGAACTAGGAGGACATAAGAGGACATAAGAGGACATAAGAGGACATAAGAGGACATAAGAGGACATAAGAGGACACAGGAGGACATAGGAGGACATAAGAGGACATAAGAGGACATAGGAGGACATAGGAGGACACAGGAGGACACAGGAGGACATAGGAGGACATAAGAGGACATAAGAGGACATAGGAGGACATAAGGGGACATAAGAGGACATAGGAGGAACTAGGAGGACATAGGAGGACATAGGAGGACATAGGGCACAGGAGGACATAGGAGGACATAGGACACAGGAGGACATAGGAGGACATAGGAGGACATAGGGCACAGGAGGACATAGGAGGACATAGGAGGACATAGGGCACAGGAGGACAAGAACAAGCCTCTCACTACTTCTCAGGCATTTCAGTGGCTCAATCACACGAGCCTCATTCTGGTGTCTCTGTACACCGAAGGGGAACTGGCAGTTTTTGTAACAAGCACAATCCACTCAATAACAACCTCAATAACAACCTTTTTTAAAAAGCCAATTAGGGTGTTTTGAATAATATTATCTTCTCTGTGGCACAACGGCCTGCTTGAGATGAGCCTTTGCTTTTCCGTCCCAGGTGGGGGGTTTCACCACTGCTCCAGTGACAAGGGAGGGGGCTTCTGTGCCTACGCAGACATCACCTTAGCCATCAAGGTACAGGGAGGGAGGTGTGTGTGTGTGTGGGGGGGGGGGGTTGTTCTATTGTGTGAGGTGCAGTTATTATTAAAACCTGTATTAGCATACATACTCTAGTAGGCTATAAGCTACACGTGTCACGTTATTGACATGTACTGTATCATGTGAGTAATGATCAGGTTAAACAGACAGACACTGTTCATGCACCCATACAGTAGATATGTTTTACAGTACGTTGTTGTTTTTCATCAAACTGAACTGTGCCGTCGAGTCGGGGTAGAGGGAGAGTAGAGGGAGTGATAGAGGGAGTGATAGAGGGAGAGTAGAGGGAGTGATAGAGAGGGTGATAGAGGGAGAGTAGAGGGAGTGATAGAGTGATAGAGGGAGTGATAGAGGGAGAGTAGAGAAGTGATAGAGGGAGTGATAGAGGGAGTGGTAGAGGGAGTGATAGAGTGATAGAGGGAGTGATAGAGGGAGAGTAGAGGGAGTGATAGAGAGGGTGATAGAGGGAGAGTAGAGGGAGTGATAGAGAGGGTGATAGAGGGAGAGTAGAGGGAGTGATAGAGGCAGTGATAGAGTGATAGAGGGAGTGATAGAGGGAGTGATAGAGGGAGTGATAGAGGGAGTGATGGAGGGAGTGATGGAGGGAGTAATACGTGTGTTGTGGTCTTTCTTCCGTTCCAGTTCCTGTTTGAGAGAGTGGAGGGCGTCTCCAGGGCCACCATCATCGACCTGGACGCTCATCAGGTGAGCTCTCTCCTCCCCTCCTCTCTCCTCTCCTCCTCTCTCCTCTCCTCCTCCTCTCCTCCTCTCCTATCCTCCTATCCTCCTCTCCTCCTATCCTCCTCTCCTCCTCTCCTCCTCTCTCCTCCCCTCCTCTCTCCTCTCCTCCCCTCCTCCTCCTCTCCTCCTCTCCTCTCCTCCTCTCCTATCCTCCTCTCTCCTCTCCTCCTCCTCTCCTATCCTCCTCTCCTCCTCTCCTCCTCTCCTCCCCTCCTCCCCTCTCCTCCTCCTCTCCTCCTCTCTCCTCTCCTCCTCTCTGACGGCCAATAAGCAGAACCGCTGCAGAGGAACTCACTCTGATGATGGGAGAACATCTCCTCTCTTTTTAGTACAGCCAGCAATCAATGAAGACTCCTTTCCCACTCAAAACAAGCGTTGTGATTGGCTAGCATATGTATCTAATGAACCGTCGTCCTGGCAGGAGTGGGTGTTGGTTCCAACGCACCTGTTGTTTCCTGTCAATCTGTCTGCAACCAAAACTCCGGAACCTTCCCATGAATTAAAGATGTCTTTATGATGCAACGTTACAGTCAAACTAACGAACAAAATGAATATGTTGGCGTGGTGTGGTGTGGTACGGCATGAACGTGTGTGTCGACGTATGAGATGTTTGTGACGTTTGTGATGTTTGTGATGTTTGTGATGGATGTGTGTCTCTTCTCGGTCGGGCCTTTCCCTGATCCACCTCCTCTTTCACAAGCTAAACTTCGGCTGTGCGCTCTCTGCTCAGTTAAGAGGGTAGTGGTGGTCTAGTGGATAGTGGTGGTCTAGGGGGTAGTGGTGGTCTAGTGGATAGTGAGTTGAACTGGTGATCGGAAAGGTTGTGAGATCAAATCCGCCGGAACACCACCACTAGTGGTGCCCTTGAGTAAAGCACTCAGCCCTAAATTGGGAAGGTCCCTGTAATTCGTAATTGTAAATCGCTTTGGATTAAAAGCGTCTGCTAAATGGAAAATACTAAATTCTAGGTAAGAGTGGCTTCGCTGACAAGCTGTTGTAACGACTTAGTCAGAGGATCCTGGCTTGGGATGGGGAATCGGAGGGGTGTGGGACGAATACTTCCATGATTCCTGTTGGTTCACACATTTACATTACATTTTTGGCATTTAGCAGACGCCTTATTCCAAAGCGACTTACAATCAATACATTTGACTAAGCAAGTGAATCATCAATCCACCAGTCGTATCAGGAAGAGTAATCTAGCTCAGGCCAGGGGCCATTGGCAGTCTCAGTGATTTTTTATTATTTTATATATATATATATATATATATATATATATATATATAGACACTGGAGAACAGAGAGACAGTACAAGGGGGCAGTAGAAGTCTTGGGGGACACAGTAAAGGGGAAAAGCGGGTGTCTCAGGAGACGCAGTGCTGGGGGGCAGTTGAAGTCTCAGGAGGAGCAGTTAAGGTGTAACCTGTAGAGATGGAGGTCTTCAGTCTCCGAAGGAAGATGGGTAGTGACTCTGCAGTTCTCACAGCAGTGGGATATAATCATATTATAATATTTCCACGATTCCTGTTGGTTCACACGCTGAAAACGCCTCCTCATTGTTTTTCTACCACTGGTGACGGTATGTGCAGTACAGTATGATGCAGATCTCACTGACAGGATGGGTCATCTGCAGAAATGTTGCCATCAAGTGGTGAATATCTACATGTAGAGGACATGAGGACATGTCAGCCACTACGTGCAGTAGAGAGAGAGAGCCTCTGCTTCATTCAGTAGTTAGAAGGGGCGGCTGTGTCTCAGGAGGTAGAGTCGGCGTCTAATGATCGCAAGGTCGGCAGATCGGCGGTTCGAACCCCGGCTGGCCACGTGTCGAGACGTCCTTGGGGCAAGACACTGAACCCCCAAATTGCTCCCAATGAGCGGGCCGGCCGGCTCCTTGCATGGTAGCTTGCCGCCATCGGTGTGTGAATGTGTGTGTGAATGGGTGTGTGAATGAGAGGCCGTTGTAAAGAGCTTTGGAGTAAGGCGCTATATAAGTCAGTCCATTTACAAGGAAAGGTTTTGATTGATGCTGATTGTAATGTGTAAAGGAGACGAGGCTGTTCAATCTTCCTGACGTAGGACGTCTCTCATCAACACGCTCACACTCACACTCTCACCAGAACTAATCTGCTCTGTCTGGTCCTGGGTGTCCGGGCCGTGAAGGGCACAGGAGCTAGCCTACAGTACTTCTGTTAGGGGCTGAGAGTTGGCTTTGCCTCAGAGAGGGGGAGAGGGAGGGAGAGAGAGAGAGAGAGAGAGGGGGAGAGAGAGGGGGGAGAGAGAGAGAGGGAGGGGTAGAGAGAGGGGGGAGAGCGAGAGAGATGGGGGGTGAGACAGAGAGAGAGAGGGGGGGGTGAGAGAGAGAGAGAGGGGGGGGAGACAGAGAGAGAGAGGGGGGGGTTGAGAGAGGGGAGAGAGAGAGAGAGGGAGGTAGGGGGAGAGAGAGAGAGGGGGGGAGACAGAGAGAGAGGGGAGAGAGAGAGGGGGAGAGAGAGAGAGAGGCTCTGAGTGACAGGCATGTCAGGATCAGAGGAGAGAGCTGATGTGATGCAGTGTGTAGCAGTGCGTAGCTGTATGTAGTGTATAGCAGTAGCAGTGTGTAGTAGTGTGTAGCAGTGTGTAGTAGTGTGTAGCAGTGTGTAGTAGTGTGTAGTAGTGTGTAGCAGTGTGTAGCTGTGTGTAGCAGTGTAGTAGTGTGTAGCAGTGTGTAGCAGTGTGTAGTAGTGTGTAGCAGTTTGTAGCAGTGTGTAGTAGTGTGTAGTAGTGTGTTGCAGTGTGTAGTAGTGTGTAGCAGTGTGTAGGAGTGTGTAGCAGTGTGTAGTAGTGTGTAGCAGTGTGTAGTAGTGTGTAGCAGTGTGTAGCAGTGTGTAGTAGTGTGTAGCAGTGTGTAGTAGTGTGTAGCAGTGTGTAGCAGTGTGTAGTAGTGTGTAGCAGTGTGTAGCAGTGTGTAGCAGTGTGTAGTAGTGTGTAGCAGTGTGTAGCAGTGTGTAGCAGTGTGTAGTAGTGTGTAGTAGTGTGTAGCAGTGTGTAGTAGGGTGTAGTAGTGTGTAGTAGTGTGTAGCAGTGTGTAGTAGGGTGTAGTAGTGTGTAGCAGTGTGTAGTAGTGTGTAGCAGGGTGTAGTAGGGTGTAGTAGTGTGTAGCAGTGTGTAGTAGTGTGTAGCAGTGTGTAGCAGTGTGTAGTAGTGTGTAGCAGTGTGTAGCAGTGTGTAGTAGTGTGTAGTAGTGTGTAGCAGTGTGTAGTAGGGTGTAGTAGTGTGTAGTAGTGTGTAGCAGTGTGTAGCAGTGTGTAGCAGTGTGTAGTGGTGTGTAGTAGTGTGTAGCAGTGTGTAGCAGTGTGTAGTAGTGTGTAGTAGTGTGTAGCGGTGTGTAGTAGTGTGTAGTGGTGTGTAGTAGTGTGTAGCAGTGTGTAGTAGTGTGTAGCAGTGTGTAGCAGTGTGTATCAGTGTGTAGCAGTGTGTAGCAGTGTGTAGCAGTGTGTAGTAGTGTGTAGTAGTGTGTAGCAGTGTAGAAGTGTAGCAGTGTGTAGTAGTGTGTAGTAGTGTGTAGCAGTGTGTAGCAGTGTTGGTGGTGTAGTAGTGTGTAGTAGTGTGTAGCAGTGTGTAGCAGTGTGTAGTAGTGTGTAGCAGTGTGTAGTAGTGTGTAGCAGTGTGTAGTAGTGTGTAGTAGTGTGTAGCAGTGTGTAGCAGTGTGTAGTGGTGTGTAGTAGTGTGTAGCAGTGTGTAGCAGTGTGTAGTAGTGTGTAGTAGTGTGTAGCAGTGTGTAGTAGTGTGTAGTGGTGTGTAGTAGTGTGTAGCAGTGTGTAGTGGTGTGTAGTAGTGTGTAGCAGTGTGTAGTAGTGTGTAGTAGTGTGTAGTAGTAGTGTGTAGTAGTGTGTAGCAGTGTGTAGCAGTGTGTAGTAGTGTGTAGCAGTGTGTAGCAGTGTGTAGTAGTGTGTAGCAGTGTGTAGCAGTGTGTAGTAGTGTGTAGCAGTGTGTAGCAGTGTGTAGTAGTGTGTAGCAGTGTGTAGCAGTGTGTAGTAGTGTGTAGTAGTGTGTAGCAGTGTGTAGTAGTGTGTAGTGGTGTGTAGTAGTGTGTAGCAGTGTGTAGTGGTGTGTAGTAGTGTGTAGCAGTGTGTAGTAGTGTGTAGCAGTGTTGGTGGTGTAGTAGTGTGTAGTAGTGTGTAGCAGTGTGTAGCAGTGTGTAGTAGTGTGTAGCAGTGTGTAGTAGTGTGTAGCAGTGTGTAGTAGTGTGTAGTAGTGTGTAGCAGTGTGTAGCAGTGTGTAGCAGTGTGTAGCAGTGTGTAGTAGTGTGTAGTAGTGTGTAGTAGTGTGTAGCAGTGTGTAGTAGTGTGTAGCAGTGTGTAGCAGTGTGTAGTAGTGTGTAGCAGTGTGTAGCAGTGTGTAGTAGTGTGTAGCAGTGTGTAGTAGTGTGTAGCAGTGTGTAGCAGTGTGTAGTAGTGTGTAGTAGTGTGTAGCAGTGTGTAGTAGTGTGTAGCAGTGTGTAGCAGTGTGTAGTAGTGTGTAGTAGTGTGTAGCAGTGTGTAGCAGTGTGTAGCAGTGTGTAGCAGTGTGTAGCAGTGTGTAGCAGTGTGTAGTAGTGTGTAGTAGTGTGTAGCAGTGTGTAGCAGTGTGTAGCAGTGTGTAGTAGTGTGTAGCAGTGTGTAGCAGTGTGTAGTAGTGTGTAGCAGTGTGTAGTAGTGTGTAGCAGTGTGTAGTAGTGTGTAGCAGTGTGTGTAGTAGTGTGTAGCAGTGTGTAGTAGTGTGTAGCAGTGTGTAGCAGTGTGTAGTAGTGTGTAGCAGTGTGTAGTAGTGTGTAGCAGTGTGTAGCAGTGTGTAGTAGTGTGTAGTAGTGTGTAGTAGTGTGTAGCAGTGTGTAGTAGTGTGTAGCAGTGTGTAGCAGTGTGTAGTAGTGTGTAGTAGTGTGTAGTAGTGTGTAGCGGTGTGTAGTGGTGTGTAGCAGTGTGTAGCAGTGTGTAGTAGTGTGTAGTAGTGTGTAGCAGTGTGTTCAAATGACCCCTCATGGCTGTTCTAGTGTTAAGTCTTCTGTCTCTTACATGGATGCTGCATTAATAGCTGTTAATCAATGTTCCTTATTTAATTGTTTTAATAAGCCATTACTAAGAGAATAGATCAGTAGTTAACTCATTTAAAAGAGTTATGTCATACAAATGGTTAAGCAAGTTCTTCTTGTTACTGTGCATATTAAGATGGCAGAGTCAGAGTCAGAGGATTATTCAGCCCAGCGTTTTGATTTGGACGCGACCCTTTATGAGTCTCTCATTAGCATATTTAGCTCCTTTTTTTAGATAATGACTCATACGCTCCGCCAATTATTCCTGAAAAGTTTGTTAACATTGACAGAGGCTCAAGGTTTCCAACGCCCGTGGCTCTCGTCCAAAAAACACAACGATGCCGCTACAATATATATTCATCTTGATTATAATGATATTCCGTTAGCTATTGACTGGCAAACGGGAGATCAGATCAATAAGGATGCAAAGTAAATAATTCATGAAGGCTGTTACTGAGAACTAAAGAGCAAATCTGCATGAAGGCATAAAAATTGGAGGGAAAATGTAGAGAGCTCTGTCGAGAGGTGGAAGGAGGGTGCTAAGATCCCCAATTAAGGCCTGGGAGGATGACACTGTGTTCTGCCGGGCCTGGACTCTGCTCCTGTGGGTTTAGGTGAAGGACTGATGAGTCGTCTTTCTTATTCAACGAGATGAACAAATGATGACAAGGAAAAAAACTGGTGACAAGCCGCTAACACTAGAACAGCTTTACCTACTAAAAGAGCCGCCTCGGGGGTCAAACGGGGGTCATTGTAAACCTCTTTACAATGCTCAAGCTGCTGTTTACACGCAACGACCACTAGTTGGCCGCTTGTAAATTAGCCTGCTTCCTACACAGAAAAACAAAAAAATAGCTTTGTACTAGCTTATCCTGAGGTGATTTTGGAAATGTAAGGATACTGGGTGGTAGAACGCACATGTCTAGGAGAAGTCATGAAAAGAGGGTCCTGAAATTTGATCGAGTGCAAAGATATAAAAATGTTCTTTCTTACGAGCTGGTCGTCTAAGTTATGACATGTACTGTATCAATGGAACACCAATCCTAGCCCAGTCCAGGGAACTGTTCTCGTTAGAGTATATCTAGGTGGAGGCTCTTTGAGTTGGTTATTGTTAAAAGGAAAGTGTTTTATAGCAGTGAAATAACATACAGTATATTTTTCTCCACAACATCCTGTAGCCTACTGTGTCAGAAGGTCCTTGAATGTTATCTAAGTCTAAGAAAGTTAAATGTTGTCCAAGTCTGATTTGCTATAATCCGTCTATCTCTCCAAGGCAGCCAGGACAGAATATTGTCGTGATTGAAGCCAGTTGTCACTTTATGTGACCTTTATTTAACCAGGAGGTGCCTGAGATTCAAATCTCTTTTTCGAGGGAGACCTGGCCAAGAAAGCACCTCAGTACAGGTACAAGTTTTACAACATTGGCGAATAAAACATAATAAATAACAGACACGCGATAACAGATAACCATCTTAGGAGTAGCAATTATTATTAACCTTTATTTAACCAGATAGGTCAGTTGAGAACCAATTCTCATTTCCAATGACGATCTGGCCGAACAGAGGCAAGTCTGTACACAAAACACAACACAGTATATACGATATAAAACACAACCCAATATATACAATATAAAACAATGTGCAATACACGACAAGTATCAAAAACATCTATACATCACAACACAGTATGTAAAAGACAGCAGGGACCAGGGGGAAGTTATCGTAAAAGCAGGTGCAGTGATCCGAGACAACATCTAAAAGTGAGTGTTTAAAGGTGGGTAACGCGATTAGAGTGGTGAGTTTTAGTGTCAACTGCAACGCATTCCAGTCAGTGGGGGCAGCAAACTGAAAAGAATGACGCCCAATTACACACTCCTGTCACACAATTTCCAATCACAGCTTTGAACTCTCCTAGAGGGACGAAATTATTAATCTGTAGTGTTATCTGGAGGTTATTCTATGACCAGGGTGCAAAATAAGAGAAAGCTGCTTTGCCAAATTCCAAGCGAGACCTGGCTACCTGGTAGAGCAACCGTCTAGTCACTAGTGGAAGGAAAATCATAACAGCTGTTGGTGAGTGACGTGAGATTACATAAATGTGAGGGGAGTTTTCCCAGTATGGTTTGTAAATAAAGATCTACAAGGGATGCTGTCTCCTTAGGCTTAACGAAGATCCACTTCAGATGTTTTAGTCCTGTGGCTGCTTGATGAAGAGAGATCAAGCTCTCTTCAGCAGTATATTTAGCTAGTTACGTCGTTTTAACGAAATGTATTATGAAATGTTTAATGAAAACGATTATACGATTAATTTACGGTGTACCGGTAATTGGATGCCACAGCTCTGATATCGCTCCCCACCTGAAGTTAAACACCATAAAATACTGTATTATAAGGCGGGGAGCACATAAACCTTTCCCCGTAGGTAGGTAAACACAGAGAGAACCTGCATGTCGAAGCCGTGGGTGGGCTCATTTGACCCTGTGAGTAATTCAAAAAAATATATCTTTGCACTCGATCACATTTCAGGACCCTCCTTTCTATCCACCAGTCGTAGCAGGAGAAAGTAATCTATGCTCAGGCCTGGAGCCATTAGCAGTCATCGTGCTAGAAGAAGGAATCATTTGTTTTATGACACTGGGGAAACAGTACAGGGAGGTAGTAGATGTCTCAGGAGGGACAGTACAGGGGGGTAGTAGATGTCTCAGGAGGGACAGTACAGAGGGGTAGTAGATGTCTCAGGAGGGACAGTACAGGGGGGTAGTAGATGTCTCAGGAGAAACAGTACAGGAGGGTAGTAGATGTCTCAGGAGGGACAGTACAGGGGGGTAGTAGATGTCTCAGGAGGGACAGTACAGGGGGGTAGTAGATGTCTCAGGAGAAACAGTACAGGGGGGTAGTAGATGTCTCAGGATGGACAGTACAGGGGGGTAGTAAATGTCTCAGGAGGGACAGTACAGGGGGGTAGTAGATGTCTCAGGAGGGACAGTTCAGTTCAGCTGAAGAGATGGAGGTCTTCAGTCTAAGAAGATGGGGAGTGACAGGAGAAGGGATGCTATTTGTTGTTAAGTCACTTTGAACTCTGATCTGCATATCCTCTCCCTCGCCGCTCTCTCTCTCCCTCTCTCTCTCCCTCTGTCTGTCTCTCCCTGTCTCTTCTCCTCTCTACCCTCTGTTGAATCCTTCTCCCTTCTATCCGCTGATGCAACCACCTCCACCTCCCCCTTCCCATCCTCTCTCTCCTCATCCTTCGGCTCTCTCTGTCCACTGACCTCGAGGCCAGCGCCATCCTCTCCACGCGCTCCTGGGCTGTCTGAATCCCTGCAGGTTTCTAGAATATTCCTCCGGGCAGCTGAGAGGAAATGAAGAAAAACTGGCCTCCCTGATGACCTAAAACCTTATCTCTCCCTCTCTCTCTCTCTCTCTCTCCTCTCCTCGACTACACCTCCTCTGCTTCAGCTGCTAAAGCTGCTTACTACCGTTCCGAAATTCAACCTTCTGCCCTTGACCCAAGGGAGAAGGGTGTTCTCCACACTTTCCTCACCCCTCAACCCCCTCCTCTCCCTCCTCCCTCCTCCATTTCTGCGGATGGCTTTGTCACCTACTTTGAAAAGAAGGTTGATGACATTATCAGCTCTCCCCCCCACCCCCCCTCCCCTGAGGATATTCTAAAACGGGTCACATCCAAGCAGGCAACACCTTCGATCCTATCCCCTCTCCCCCCTCTCTACCCTCTCCCCCCTCTCCCTCTCTCCAATCCATTTTCAAAGACCCCCCCTCCTTCCGTTCCATAATCAATTCCTCTCTGTCCATCTAAGCCATGTCTAGATCGCTCCACTCGTTATCATGTTCATTGGGCTTACGTGAACCTGAGTTTGACGTTATCTGTTAACAGTGAACGGTGGAAAAAATAGTTTGCATTGCAGATTTCCAACACATGCATTTCATGCGAAAAAACTTGCCCCAGTTAAGATTAGAGCAAGATTTTTACCATATACCATTATTGTTTCACAGATGGTAGATAGTGGTTTTTAAACCTCTCACCTCACCTTTGACCTTAATATTCCCATAATACACCTCCACTGGGTCCTCCTGAGTACTAAACTGGCCCGTTTATTCTGCTGTTTCTGATTCATGAATATAGTTATTTATTTATTCTGATACATTAATACCGGTCGTGGCATAGACACCAATCAAACCCTGACAGAACCCTGACACCTCAGATGACAGACAGAGGCGAGGGAAGGAAGACTGATTGAGTCGTTGTGACGTTGATAGGCGTCACAGAGGAGGGAGAGAGAGAGGGAGAGATAGAGAGAGAGAGACACAGAGACACACAGACGTCCACGGACAGCATGGCGTGTTTATCCCTCATCACGGCCCGCCACCCCCCCCCCCCCCCCCCTCCCCGCCGCGGAAGGTAAACACATCCCTCTCCGGGGGAAGCGTGGACACTGGCTCAGAACGTGATGTATAGGGCTGTCACGCCGTCTGAAGTTGATGCCGCTTCGGATGTATTACACCCTGGGCTGGTAATCAGATTAGATGCACATGGATTACATAATTGAAGCGCAGTTTGGTTTTCAGTCGCGCAAACGTTTAGGTTTACAGTCCCTATCCGTATCAATCTTTAAAGATATGACTTTTATGTTCTGTTCGGCTTTTTAATTGAGTGCGGCTGTGGCTCCGGAGGTAGAGCTGGTGTGTGATGATCGCAAGGTCAGCAGCTTGGCGGTTTGAACCCCCGCTGGCCATGTGTCGAGGTGTTCTTGAGCAAGGCACTGAACCCCTAACTACTCCAGGGTTGCCGTCTATGGCTGACCCCTTGCCTAGAGCATAAAATACCAAATTCTAACAATTGACTGACAAGTTGATTGCATTAAAACAATTATTATTATTTGAAAGAGTTAGGCTAGGCTTTTAACTGATTGATTAAACCTGAACATTTTAAATTGTTATTGTATCTTACTTCTTTTGTTCGGCTTTTAATTTATTGAATTTTATATGACGAACCTTTTTTTGTTGCACTTTTAATTGTTATTTTATCTGATGTTTTATGTAAAGCGCTATGAGTCTACATTCATGTGTGTGAATATGTGCTCTACAAATACATCTGCCTGGCCTTGATGTTTCTATAGTAACATGAATATATTATAAAATATGATAAAATATGACATAATTGATGTGTAGTTGTGTGACGTTCCTCTCCTGCTGTGTCGTAGGGAAACGGCCACGAGCGAGACTTCCTGGAGGACAGGCGGGTGTTCATCATGGACGTCTACAACCGCTACATCTACCCCGGGGACGGCTACGCCAAGAGTACGTCTCTTTATTAACTTCACTTTTAAGTCTCAAATAGGACTGAAAATAATATTTTATGAAAGATTCCGTAAACAATAAAATATTAAACAATAACATGTTCCATAAACAGTCCATCAAATACCTGTACACAAATAACATGCCTCTTTAATGAACAGCAGTGGACATTATGTAATGATCATTGTGTAATGAAAAAGGCATGTTATTTTGTTTGTTTATTATGTTATTTGTGTTAAAATATGGTATTTGATGGACTGTTTATGGAATATTTCACTGCATATTTGTAAGTAAGTAAGTAAGTAAAATGTATTTATACAGCACCTTTCCCAGACCAAGGGTCACAAAGTGCTTTACATAACGAGGAAGAAACACAATAAAACATGATACAAGAGCGAAAAGCCACAGCAGGTTAAAACAGGCAAAACAAGTGAAAATAAAAACAAGTAACAGACAACAGGGGTACAACAACATCAGCAGGACACAGAGAGACAGGCCCTAGGGGCTATCCAAAAGCCTGTCCATACAGGACAGTCTTTAGCTGTTTTTTAAAAAGCTCAACCGTGCCAGCTGATCTAAGATCCCAGGGCAGAGCATTTCAAGGCCTGGGCCAAAGCCATATTTGGTTTGATATTCAAAGCGAACGCATGATGTGTAGAGGCAGTGGACTTGGACATGGGTGTTATAAAACCGTCCTACAGGGGGCGACACACAGACATCCTGTTGCAGAGGAGTGAGTCTCACACCTGCCTGGGAGAGGAGGTGTTCAGAGCACAATGAACCTATCACTAAGCCACGCCCCCTATCGCTAAGCCCCGCCCCCTACCGCTAAGCCCCGTCCCCTCTGAAACCTCGGACAAACAAACAACGCTTCACTGACAGTGACTGACTGACCGACCGTGACTGAATGACATTCAATGACTTACAATGGCCGGAGTTGGCAACTTTCTGATTTCTGATTTACCACAGCCAAGTAATAGACATGTTTTTTTTTTTTTTTTTTAAAGATGACAAGAATATTTCATCCAGAAGCTTTTCACCATCAGATATCAGCGAGTTGTTTGTCCGAGTTTTCTGCCTGTAGTGACTTTTGCTGTGCTATGATTGGACAATTCCTATTTTGGGGGCGTGGCTTAGCGACAGGTCCATTGATCCTCTCAGGGACATTAATCCATTGTGGATGTGATTCATTATTCTTTTGTCCTGATGTGATGCATAAACCACCGTGAAATGACCCTCCTGAGGCCGTACCCTCCAGTTCCAACCCCTAGGTGTCAGCGATCCCCATTTTAATTATGCTGTAACTCTGCCTCTCCATCCATACTTGGCATTGGTGCTCTGTTCACACACCCTGCATGTAATCTGTCACCTAGGAGTCCATTTAGGGCCATAATCACTCCACACGTTGACTTCATCTGTCAATACCTTCACGCGGGGCTGGCGGAGGCCACACAGTGTTACTTAGCGTCAGTGCTAACAGTGAAGGGGGTCCTCCTACAAAACACACTACCACCAACTGCTGTTTAATGGATGCTACAGTTAAATCCATCCATCCATTATTGCGTTTCAAGTTTCTGTATTGAATATTCTTTTTGCAGTTTGTGAAACTGAAATACAAGAATATTTACAGTCATGTCAACGTCAGTGATCACAAGGTTGGCAGATCGGCGGTTCGAGCCCCGGCTGGCCACATGTCGAAGTGTCCTTGGGCAGGACACTGAACCCCAAAATTGCTCCCAGTGAGCGGGCCGGCCGGCTCCTTGCATGGCAGCTTGCCGCCATTGCTGTGTGAATGTGTGTGTGAATGGGTGAGAGGACGTTGTAAAGCGCTTTGGAGCAGCTTTGGAGCAGCAAAAAAGGCGCTATATAAGTGCAGTCCATTTACCATTTACTACCAATGAAGTACAACATAAAAATATGAGACACAATTTTGGATAAAACAGTGAGAATAACTTAGTGAATCTTGAGTATTTATCAACACAGTCTCTGGCGGTGGTGGGTAAGGCTAACAGGCTTCATCCTGTGTTATTGGGCGTTCAGGAGGCCTGTACAGAATGGGACGGGTGATGTTTTGCATCTTGCTGTTCTTGTTTTGGGGATCTCAAGTCGGGTACTGTTTCTGGTTTGGCGATTTGACATTTGTTTTTAATACTGTTCAGAATAAAACTCACACACACACATAGTATGTTGCCCCTACAAATGACTAAAGAGTAGAGGCTTCCAATTAAGCATGGTCCTATGCTAGCTCCCTCAAAGTAAGGAACATAAATAGTGCATTCTGGTGTTATGAGATAGAGGCTTTTCTGCTTCATGTGTTTCTCCAGGAGACACTGACGTGTCTTCAAAGGCAACGCTCCTCATTTGTGGCCGCTGTGTTCTCTGAAACCCTCCTCTGCAGTTTACAGTCTTGAAAGACGAGTTAGCGTACGCCGCTAACAGAGTTAAACAAGGCCTTGTTGCTCGATGGATGAGAGACATGAAAGCTTCAGAACTCTTTACCGTCGTTCACCAAATTACAATAGTCGAATTAGAAACGTCCGTTAATTTTACTCTTGTAGACAGAATAACGACTTCTCTAAACTTTGTGCGACCGGCGGCCAATTATGTATTCCGTTGGAGGAAGTGGAGCATATGGGAAATGTTTCAGCGTGCTTTTGATCTGACATCAGCGTCTGTGCAGAATGTAATTTGTGCATGAAACACTGCGGTTGGTTCAATGGTAGAAAGTCTGTAACTCAAACCAAATGGGTGCAGTCGTCCATTATATCGCTAGTTAACAATCTGGTATTTATCATTAGTGGTGGTTAAAACACTACCTGCTTATGGTCAGGGTTGCTCTCTGATGTTTAATTCATTATCATCATCACCATCATCATCATCATCATCATCATCATCATCATCAATGAATGAATGTTCATGTACCTACATTATGCCTACAAGACATCATGATTATTGTGATGATGATGGTGATGATGATGATGATGATGAAGAAGAAGATGATGATGATGATGATGTTGATGGTGGTGATGATGATGATGAAGATGAAGATGATGGTGATGATGATGATGAAGAAGATGATGACGATGATGATGATGATGATGACGACGATGATGATGATGTTGATGATGATGATGATGATGGTGGTGGTGGTGATGATTATGATGAAGATGATGGTGATGGTGATGAAGATGATGATGAAGAAGAAGATGATGACGATGATGATGATGATGATGGAGATGATGATGATGATGGTGATGGTGATGACGACGATGATGATGATGATGATGATGATGATGATGACGACGACGATGATGATGATGATGATGATGATGATGATGGTGATGATGATGATGATGACGATGATGATGATGATGATGGTGATGATGATGATGATGATGATGGTGATGGTGGTGATGATGGTGATGATGATGATGATGACGACGACGATGATGATGATGATGATGATGATGGTGGTGATGATGGTGATGATGATGGTGATGGTGATGAGGAGGATGATGATGATGATGATGTGTGTTTGAAGGGGCGATCAGGAGGAAGGTGGAGTTGGACTGGGGCACGGAGGACCAGGAGTACCTGCAGAAGGTGGAGCTCCACTCCGAGGGAGCGCTGAACGAGGTCCGACCCGACATCATCGTCTACAACGCCGGGACGGACATCCTGGATGGAGACCCCCTGGGAGGACTGGCCATCTCCCCTCAGGTACTGACTCATAATAATAATAATAATAATAATAATAATAATAATAATAATAACCTTTATTTGTATAGCACTTTTCCTGCAAACGTTGCAGCTCAAAGTGCTTTCATCATTATAATAATACTAATACTAATACTACTACTACTACTACTACTACTACTAATAATAATAATAATAATAATAATAATAATAATAATAATAATAATACACAATAGACACTCAAAGACGCTTTACAAACTGAAAAGATCGTAGTAGTAATAATAAAAAGACACAAAAACTAAATAAAAGAAAGTATAGGGGCCTAATTGAGGTAGTGCTGGGGACACATGGGAAGGGGAGGGGGAGAGGGTTAACTGGTGAAGGTGAGCTTGAAGAAGTGGGTTTTGAGGGCCTGTTTAAATGTTGGGAGGGTGTTGGCCTGTCTGATGTGGTTGGGTTGATTATATAATCATCATTTAATTATTTTGTCATTTAAAGGCAATATTAAAAATATGGGTTTTTAGTCTTGACTTGTTGAAAATATTTGCTGAGGTTGCATCCCTAATGTAAACTGGCAGTGCATTCCACAATCTGGGTGCATAAAATGAGAATGCAGCCTCACCGAAAATCTCTTCTTTTGTACATGTGGTACTTTCAGATATTCTGGTGCTGTGCCAGTGCGAGCTTTAAAAAGAAAATATATCTACACAGGTACTGGCTATATCTACACAGGAACACCTACATTTACATTTACATTTTTGGCATATAACAGACGCTTTATTCCAATGCGATTTACAACGAATACATTAAAATTAATTAAATTAAAACACACATTTTTACTAAGTAAGTGAATAATCTATCCACCAGTCATAGCAGGAAAAAGTAATCTATGCTCAGGCCTGGGGCCATTGGCAGTTGTCGTGCTAGAAGAAGGAAGAGGTTTTTGTATTATGTCACAGGGGAAACGTACAAGGGGGTAGTAGATGTCTCAGGAGGGACAGTACAGGGGGGTAGTAGATGTCTCAGGAGGAGCAGTTATGGTGTAACCTGAAGAGATGGAGGTCTTCAGTCTCCGACGGAAGATGGGGAGTGACTCTGCAGTTCTGACAGCCGTGGGAAGCTCGTTCCACCAGCGGGGAGCCAGTGTAGTGAAGAGACGTGATCGGGCAGCGTGACTGCCGTGTTGGCGTAGAGGTGGTGGGGCCAGTCGGCCAGCAGAGGTGGAGGAGCGGAGAGAACGGGCTGATGTTTGGGGGTTG
>NC_137691.1:2611266-2618766 GCF_963989245.1 Nansenia antarctica
AGAGAGAGTTAGAGAGAGAGAGAGAGAGTTAGAGACAGAGAGAGAGAGAGAGAGAGAGAGAGAGACAGAGACAGAGACAGAGAGAGAGAGAGAGAGAGAGAGACACAGAGAGAGAGGGGAAGAGAGAGAGGAAGCATGGTGATAAAAGGGGGCCTGTCTGCCACAACATGAAAGGTGTTTTCCTCCCGTGTCCAGGGTTTGGATAGACTCATAATGAAAGTGTGAAAAGCAGGCCACATTAACAATGTCAGCGCTAATTAGCAAGGTCTTTGATGTGGTGTGCTGCCTGTCAATGGAGGTGGCAGGATTAGCTAACTCTCACTTTTAATTAGAACTCTAGAACAGGACTTTATGTTACTACAGTTTTGAATTCGACCTAACAATTAATTACCGAGTAGTAGCTTACCTAACCACCATCGTCAGGCCTCTCTGTATCTTATGATATTTCTTGATAACACAGTGCCAAACACACTTATACTTTATTTTTCTAAGCTTTTTAGATTTGTCGTGGTGCAGTTTGTGTGTATTGCATCGACGTTGACATTGTGCTATGCACCGATGACTGCTTTAAATAAATCGTAACAGATTCAAAACTGTGAAATTGAATCGAAATTGTGTTATTATTATCCTACCTAGCCTGTTTCACAAAACATGTATCTACAGTATCGGTTATACTCTGCTACTATATGGAAGATTGATTTGAAAAAGGTTTGGTCGAAAAAAAGCAAGTTAATTTTGCTCAACAAATACAACCAAGAAACCGTTTACTTCTGTTTTCATCTGTGGGGCCGCTGAATAATCCACCTTCTGGACTGCTAGCATCTGAGGCTAGCATCTACACACCTGACACACCTGACACACCTGACACACACATCTACCCACCTGACACACACATCTAACCACCTGACACACACACACACACACATCTAACCACCTGACACACACACACACACACACATCTAACCACCTGACACACACACACACATCTAACCACATGACACACACACACACACACACACATCTACCACCTGACACACACACACACACACATCTACCACCTGACACACACACACACACACACACACATCTAACTACCTGACACACACACACACACACACATCTACCCACCTGACACACACATACACACATCTAACCACCTGACACACACACACACACATCTACCCACCTGACACACACACACACACATCTACCCACCTGACACACACACACACACATCTACCCACCTGACACACACACACACATCTATCCACCTAATTAATTAACCACCTGACACACACACGCACACACACATCTAACCACCTGACACACACACACACATCTAACCACCTGACACACACACACATCTAACCACCTGACACACACACACACACACACACATCTAACCACCTGACACACACACACACATCTAACCACCTGACACACACACACACACACACACACACATCTAACCACCTGACACACACACACACACACACACATCTAACCACCTGAGACACGCCTGCCTTTCCCCCAGGGCGTGTGGGTACAGCGTTAGGTCAGCGTGATGTCATAGAGTTCTCTCAGCGTGATGTCATAGAGTTCTCTCAGCATGATGTCATAGAGTTCTCTCAGAGGCGTCTTTGTGACTCAGCAAACAAACATCTGAGCGCCTGACGTTATGCAAGCTGTCCGTACAAAGGAAGTGCAGCACCTGTTCCAGAGCTCCCCGCTGCTCTGCCTCACACAGCGATGTTAACGGCCCCGCATCATTAAAGACCTGTCTGTTTATAGACGCTGAGGTAAACTTTTACTGTCTTTTTCTAGAGTTTTTAAAAGTCAAAAGCAGTCATATTATTAAGAGGAAGAAGAAGAAGAAGAAGAAGAAGAAGAAGAAGAAGAAGAAGAAGAATAGTAGAATAGTAGATTTTATTTGAAAACGCCTTTCTCAAACTCAAGGACACTGTCCAGAAAACAAAGAGAAGCAGGAAGACAAAACAAAACAAAAGAAACAAAAACAGAATAAAGACACAGAAGATAAAATCATATTCAGAAAAGAAGAAAAGGTGTCAGAGCTCATGCAGGCAGCTATGGGGGACCGTGTCAGTCAGGACCCCAGGTCGGTCGTGCTGCAGCAAGGCCGAGTCTGAACAGATGTGTCTTGGGTCTTGAGTCCTGAACAGCCAGACCTTTATCACGGCGGCGGAAAATGTCTCATGTTTATTTCGGGACCCACCTCACGTCCTGTCCTGACCTCCCGCCGACCCCCCCCCCCTCTCCCCCGGGCAACTCACATTTGATTAAGCCCCGGCTCCCGCCAAAGCCCAATGCCACCCTTTACTTAGGTGAGACGCAGTGACATCATTAAGAAAGGCCATTACCACGCACCGCGCGACACCAGGTGCTCCTAGCTATTCCGTCTGGATGAATGGAGCGACCTGCATAATGTGGCGAGTCTGGCGACGGCGCCAATATAGATGGAAATGTGATCAGTCAGGAAGTATTAGAGCCTGCTTAGATGGTTAAACTAAGCCAGCAGCAGCCACTGGAGCGCATTCCCATAATGCTATGGTCTGGATTTGCATGAAATGCCATGTTATGAGGAAATAGATGCATTATTTATCCCCTAGCCATCATCCGTGTGCTAGTGAGCAATTCATTAAAGTGCTGTCAATCACTTTGGAGGGGGTGGGGGGGGGGGGTGGTGCATTTCCATGCCTACCTCAGCTGAGAGTGCTGTCGTTCTCGTTCTGCCTGGGGACCGGAGGGTAAGAGGGTAGCCCACGTTTCTCTGAATGAGACGGGGGAGGAGTCTCGCTGTGAGGTGGGGCTACGGGGCTGGACGCGTCCTCAGCTTGTACCAGGTGTGATTGAATAGGACTTTCAGTGTGTGTGGGGGGTTGTGGGGGGGTTGTGAGGGGTTGAACCAGTCATGTTGAAACAGTTCCGGACCTGGGGTGATAGGGCCTTTTCAGCCGCAGCCCCGTCCCTCTGGAACGCCCTCCCCAACCACATCAGACAGGCCAACACCCTCCCAACATTTAAACAGGCCCTCAAAACCCACCTCTTCAAGCTCGCCTTCACCAGTTAACCCTCTCCCCCTCCCTTTCCCATGTGTCCCCAGCACTACCTCAATGAGGCCCCTATACTTTATTTTATTAATTTTTTGTTCCTTTTTATTGTTACTACTCGATCTTTTCAGTTTGTAACGCGTCTTTGAGTGTCTAGAAAAGCACCATATAAGTCTAATGTATTATTATTATTATTATTATTATTATTATTATTATTATTATGTGTGCTGAAAGAGAACCCTCTTTAAAAAAAAACATTTACAGTAGCAAAGTAAAAGTGAGATGTGAAATGATATGATTTAGGTTCTGTCTCATGATCATGGTAAGATATCCATAACAACTCTAACTATGTTGCCGTTTCTTTGTCAACAACTCAAAGACGTAATAGAATGTTTTCCGACGTGATTACTTTATGCAACAACCTAGGCCAAAGAGCCATTTGGTGCAGGGCTGGGAAATAGAAAAATAGCTGAGGATCCATTTTTGCATGAATAGGCCTCGTTAAAGTAGGTTGTTGGCCAGACGCTGGCTAGACTTTGTGGTTCTTGGTCCCTAGTCAGGTTGGATGTCACAGAGCGATGTCGGGGCAGAACCCAAACTCAACTCCAGCTCAACTCCTCCCTCCTCCTCCTACTCGTTTTGGGAGAGTGGGACGTGAGCCAATCACATCAGGCCGCCTCACAGAGACGCACAGCCCCATTACCTGGGATAAGTGGCTGTGGCCAGCGCCACGTGGGGAGTCAAGAGCCCTGGATATACCGGACGAGCTGTTATTAAAATTCCTGTCAGAATGAATTTACGGGGGAGGGTGGAGGGGGGAGGGGGGGGGGGGGGGAGGATAAAAGGCATGACAGATAACTGGCTTGAGCTGCTTCTCTCTCCCAGACAGGTTTGCTGAAGGGGGAAGAGGAGAAGCAGCAGGGAAAAAAAGAAGAAGTGATATTGTCAGTCAGAAAGTAAGATAAAGAGGGGCGCTTAGGTGGCGTAGCGGGTTAAGCGTTGACCACGTAACCGCAGGGTCCCCGGTTGCATATCCTGCATGTCATCCCTCCTCTCTCTCTCACCCATCTCTCACCCATCCTTCCTGTCAAATTCTCTACTGTATCTATCAATAAAAATGAAAATATATGAGTGGGACTGCCCCACTCCAAAAAAAAAGAAAAAAGAAAGTAAGATAAAGAGATCTGGGGAAAGCTGTGATTTCACCTCAGGATGCACTGTGTTGTGTCCTCTTCCACCTGCTACTGTGACAGCTCACTGACAGTTCAGGGGTTCAACGTTTTCAATCTGAACAAGCTAGAGGAATGGAATTTTACAGACCTATGGGGTCGGGTTGGCAAGCCAGAAAGGCTGTTTGTTGCTACATTGGTGTCAGCGGTGGGATGGTGACAAGCTGGGAGGTTTATAGTGTGTCGGCCATCTTCGGTTTTGAAGAGGATTCCGACAGATGCTCGTTTACTACCGAAGCGGGGCACAACAAAGGGTTAGAACAATAACAATACTCTCGGTGTCTCTTTGAAGGGGATGCGTGGCGCGCTGGTGAATTGTTTGTTGGTGTCGACTGGGTTTTTATGTCCTTTTTCGCGAGGAGACTGACGATGGCTGGGCGTTAGCAACAGACTGGCCCTCCTGCTGTCTCCGACTGGATCGGCTTCAGAAAGAACAGATAGAAAAAAGAAAAAGATAGTGTTCATAGTGCACGAAGGCTTACGCAACAGCTTCCCCGCATTGCAGTCTTTTCACCCGTGATGTCGACGACGTTCGACTGTTGAAACGCTGCGCCGATGCTGTCGACGGGCACGGCTTTTTTACATCTCTCCTCTCCCCTTTTGTCTCCCCACAGAAAAGCATCCGAGTGCTCTATTGACATTCATATACAAAAGAAAAATATCTTATATCAGACACCAGCGGGCTCTTTGTAGTGGGCTTTCCCGGGGAACTGGCAGTTCATTGGAGGACTTTGTCTTCGTTTGACTGTGTTGATATGTGTTCCTCTGAAGGTTGTATTTTAAACAAAGAGACAACCGCTATGTACCAGAACAGTTTGACACAGACGTGATGTTGTTGGTCCGGTCTGGGGGTCGTCCTGCCCTGGAGACGAGGCGAATCGAGCTTCTTGATTTAAGGAGGGATTGAACTACACAATCACTAACACTGTCCAGGAAGTGACCTACTGCATTAGTCAGACAACAATGAGATCACATCGCCCAGCCCGGATCTCAATCTCCCACTCATTACATTACATTACCTTTTTGGCATTTAGCACTAGCAGACGCCTTTGTCCAGAAACGACTTACAACAAATACATTTGTCTAAGTAAGTGAATCGTCTTTACATTTTTTTTACATTTTTGGCATTTAGCAGACGCCTTATTCCAAAGCGACTTACAATCAATACATTTGACTATTCAAGCAAGTGAATCGTCAATCCACCAGTCGTAGCAGGAAGAGTAATCTAGCTCAGGCCCGGGGCCATTGGCAGTCTCAGTGAGTTTTTTTTTTTTTAAATATAGACCCTGTAGAACAGAGAAACAGTACAAGGGGGGCAGTAGAAGTCTTGGGGGGGACAGTAAAGGGGAAAAGCGGGTGTCTCAGGAGACGCAGTGCTGGGGGGTAGTGGATGTCTCAGGAGATGTCATCTACCCATCGGTCATCACAAGAAAAGTTAACTATTATTATTATTATTTGTAATTTATAGTAGAGAAACTGGGGTAGTTAAGATGTAGCCTGACGAGATGGGTCTTTAACCTACGGCGGAGGATAGGTAGTGACTCTGCAGTCCTGACAGCAGTGGGAAGCTCGTTCCACCAGCGGGGCGCCAGGACAGTGAAATGTTGTGACTGAAGCTGCGTGCACACAGGGCCATTGCGTTGCACCGGAAGTCATTCATCTCAATGGGGCCATTGCGTTGATCAGTTGCCTTGCTCTGCATTGCGTTTCTTGACCGTCAGGGTGCGCCAATCAGTCAAAAAAATCAGCTTTTTGCGTTGCGTTGGATCCGTTAAAACAACCGGAAGTAAACCGGAAGTAGTTTCTTGCCCAGAGCTCTCGCCTCAGATGTAAAATCCTCAATTTTCGCCGCCATTGGCTAAAATCTGTAATTTGGCTCTACAAGTGTTAATATGTCATTTTATGAAGTTTTTATATGTTTTCAGGCGAGAAAGTAACCATATATATTCACAAAATGTGTCCAGTTTATCAAAATAACCCGTTTATATATCTAATCTGACGTTTTTTTCCCCACTTCTGTGGGAAACTTCGCTAGCAACACGAGTAGAGCTTTGCATCTGCATCGCACGTTGAAGTACGTCAAGCCCATCCCACCAGGTTGCGCCAGAACGGTGGGTCACGGTCCGCGGTGTGCACGCAGCTTGAGTAGCGCGACTGTGGCTGCCTCCACATAGAGGCAGCGGTAGGCGACCATAGGCGGCCCAAGGTTCTTGAATCTGATGTGAGCTGCTATTGGAAGCCAGTGAAGGGTGTAAAGGAGGTGGGTGGGAGAAAGGGGAGAATTTGGGGAGAACAAATTTAACAAATTGAACACCAGACTGGCGGCAGCGTTCTGGATGAGCTGCAGAGGTCTGATGGCGGAGGCGGGGAGGCCTGGCCAGGAGTGTTTTCCCAGGGAGGAATAGCAGCTCAGTCCTTGTTAAGGTTGAGCTTGAGGTGGTGGGCTGACATCCAAGCAAGAAATGTCTGTAAGACACGCAGAGACGTTAGAATTGGTTTCTTGAGAAGAGGCTTGACTGGCTGTCTTAGAGGCAGCTGGGACAGATCACTGTGTGGATAGAGAGGAATTGATTATAGTTGTAATGGAAAGGAAGGAAAGTCAATATAATATCTCTGCAATTCTTGTTCTGTGTGTGTGTGTGTGTGTGTGTGTGTGTGTGTGTGTGTGTGTGTGTGTGTGTGTGTACGCTACACTAGCTGGCTAACAAGTACTTGGCTAGTAATAAACCCGCACAACGTAATTACTATGAACCACTACCTGGCTACTCTCTCTTGTAGTTCCTTGAAGGTTCAATTAGAGTTGCTACTGGCCCGTTTGCACATAATCAAAGCTAGCTAGCATCATAATCAAGCTAGCTAGCATACGAGTCACTGTGGGTCTAGCTATGGGGGATTTTACACTTCCTGTTTACCTTACTGTACCTTGGTAAACTTCTGTCTTCACTATTCCCCCATGCGTGGTCCGACTGGTCGGTTACGAAATGGTAGGTGGGTGGTTGTGACAAGGCTATTATATATATATATATATATATATTATATATTTCCTTATCAGTTAATCTGATATTTTCTCCTTATTCTCCTTATTCTCATCCTCCAGTGTCACCTGAGACACCTGCTTCACCCTATATTGTGTCTCCTACCATTTCTACTTCCCTCCTTGTACTGTTTCTCCAGTCTATTAAGTAAGTCTATTAAAAAAAAAA
>NC_137691.1:2623766-2651266 GCF_963989245.1 Nansenia antarctica
GACTAAGCAAGTGAATCGTCAATCCACCAGTCGTAGCAGGAAGAGTAATCCAGCTCAGGCCCGGGGCCATTGGCAGTCTCAGTGATTTAAAAAAATATATAATTTATATATATATATATAGACACTGGAGAAACAGAGAAACAGTACAAGGGGGGCAGTAGAAGTCGTAGGGGACACAGTAAAGGGGAAAAGCGGGTGTCTCAGGAGACGCAGTGCTGGGGGGTAGTAGATGTCTCAGGAGGAGCAGTTAAGGTGTAACCTGAAGAGATGGAGGTCTTCAGTCTCCGACGGCAGATGGGCAGTTCTGACAGCCGTGGGAAGCTCATTCATAACGTTCTTAAGGCACTAGCATGTTTGAGACATATTTTGGCCACACACCATTCAGGGATATGTAGACCATCAGCATGATTTTAAAATCTATTCTGTGAGATACCGGAAGCCAGTGTAATAATAATAATAATAATAATAATAACGTTTTATTTGTATAGCGCTTTTCCTGCAAACGTTGCAGCTCAAAGTGCTCCAATCATTATATAATTATAATTTAATTATTTAGTCATTTAAAGGCAATATTAAAAAGATGGGTTTTTAGTCTTGACTTGAACATATTTGCTGAGGTTGCCTCCCTAATGTAAACTGGCAGTGCATTCCACAATCTGGAGCATAAAATGAGAATGCAGCCTCACCAAATCTCTTCTTTTGTGGTACACAGAGAAAACCAGCTAATGATCTAAGAATGGGAGAAATGTGTCATCAAACTTCCTAGTTTTAGTCAGGACTCCACATAGAATGCTTCTACAGCACTTTGTGAAGTTTTCCTTTGTGACATCATCGACATCATCTTGCAATTACCTGCGCATATATAGCAGTGCTCCCATGTCTGTGTTTGATGGCCTTCATTGGGATTCTTCATGTGTTTGGCTCTAACAGCCTAACAGAGTGTCTGAACTGGATGATGTTATTCTGAGAGCCTCAGAGCTTTCAGAGTGGAGACATCAAGGGATGAGTCAAACACATCCAGATGCTCCTGTCTCTCTGTCTGTCTCTCTGTCTGTCTGTTGGTCTGTTGGTCTGTCTGTCTGTCTGTCTGTCTGTCTCTCCATCTCCCTGTCTGTCTCCCTGTCTCCCTGTCTGTCTGTCTGTCTGTCTGTATCAACATCTCCACTCCTGCTGGAGGATGGGTCCTGTCTGTCTGCCTGTCTGTCTGTCTGTCTGTCTGCCTGTCTGACTGTCTGTTGGTCTCTCTGTATGTATGTATGTCTGTCTGTCTGTCTGTCTGTTGGTCTGTCTTTCTGTCTGTCTGTCTGTCTGTCTGTCTGTCTGTCTGTCTGTCTGCCTGCCTGCCTGCTTGCCTGCCTGTCTGTCTGTCTGTTTGTCTCTCTGTCTGTCTGTCTGCCTGCCTGTCTGTCTGTCTGTCTGTCCGTCCATCCAGTCGTCAGTGTGTCGGCCGTTCTCAGATGACCAGGGAGGTAGTGTAGTGTATTGTATTGTATTGTTGGCAAGACAAGACAGAGAAACGGCAAAGCGAAGCTGAGATGGATTGGAGCTCTGTCAAGAATTATAGATGAACTGGATCTGGGCTCGATGTACAGGATTAAAATGGAGTCTTGTAGGGAGGATTAAAATGGATGAATGTTTGCTGTGATTTTGGAAATGAATATCTCCTCTAAACATCTGCCCCAGATTACGGGACATCCATTTCTCTCAAGGCATTTTGTCTGTCAAAGCCAAGGTGAAGATATCCACCCGTATCGTGCTTCATACAGCATAGCTGTGGTGGTCTACTTTACTGAGAGTGTGTGTGACTAGAGACTAGATTAGTTATTGGAGAACTGGATTTGCAAATGTAAATTCTAATTCTGCAATTATGGATTAGGTATTCAAACACCCACGGACGACTATAATACAGCACTTCCCTTTTCCTGCATGTAAATGACTTGATGCTTTCAGACGATCTTGAAGTTCAAATTGATTTAATGACACTCTGGGGTGAGTCAACATCCCTGGAATACAAACCGTGCCAATTTGCATTATCTACTGTAACCTAACCGCCGTATCCAATACAGCATAACTGCTCATTAACACTAGAACAGCCATGAGGCCTGTGAGTAAAGAAACATGTTTTATATCTTTGCACTCGATCACATTTCAGGACCCTCCTTTCATGACTTTTCCTAGATATGTGCGTTCTACCACCCGGTATCCTTACATTTTCAAAATCACATAAGGATAAGCTAGTATAAAGCTACTTTGCTAGTTTTTCTGTGTAGGACGCAGGCTAATTTATAAGGCGGCCAACTAGTGGTCGTTGTGTGTAAATAGCAGCTTGAGCATTGTAAAGAGGGGGTCATTTGTAGGTAAAAAAAAGGCACAGCTGGCTATTCTAGTGTTAAGAGAACATTATGGCACAAAAAGACACAAGCAAATGAAGAGAAAATAATAACAACAACAACAACACAGAAGGGGGGGGAAAGAGTGAATACAGTAAAACAGTAAACATCCTTTATCCAGACAGAGACGACAGGGACGGAGAGATGCGGTCTGCTTTGATTAAGACACGTCTCCATGGCGACACAGAGAGCTCCAGTCGCCCATGTTTTTGCTCCTGAGTTTTTAATCACCTTAAGCCTCATTTTCTTCATGTCCCACAACAGGACAGGGGATCAAAAGCAGCGGGCCTGGAGCAATACCAAGTCTGCTGCCCGCAGATTCACCTTCAGGATTAAATACCCCCCCAAAAAACTAAAAGAGCCCTCCTTGCCTTGCTGTATTTTGCGAGGTTTCCGAAGGAATCATGGTCAGTAAAATACAGGTGCCCCAGACAGTTTTACGAGAGTTAACAAACTTTTTTCCCCCCTACCCCCCCCCCCCCCCCCCCCCAGAACACCTTTTCAAATGCATTTTTCGACTCTGTAATAACTCAAAGCCTCATGGGTACTTCTGTCAGGGGTGTGTGCTGTAGTAGACTAGTTACTCCTAAACTGCTCCTCCTGAGACATCTACTACCCCCCTGTACTGTCCCTCCTGAGACATCTACTTCCCCCTATACTGTGTCTCCTAAGACCTTTACTGCCCCCCCTTGTACTGTGTTCTGTCTATAAAAAAAAAAGAGCTAGATTACTCTTCCAACTACGACTGGTGGATTGATGATTCACTTGCTTAGTCAAATGTATCGATTGTAAAGGCCAATGCACACGGCCCCGATTTTGTCGCACCGCCGAATTCGATTCCATTGTTTTGAATGAGACAATGCACACGGCGTGCGATGCGATATTGTCGCACGACAACATTCGATTCTCCATTCACACCAATTGAAATAATTCAAAGAATTGAGAATCGAATGTTGTCGTGCGACAAAACCGCACGCCGTGTGCATTGGCCCTAAGTCGCTTTGGAATAAGGCGTCTGCTAAATGCCAAACATGTAAATCTAAATGTAAATGTAAATGTACTGTAATGTGGTCTTCTTCCTCCTCAGCACGGCAGGATGTTCTGAAGTTCCCTAACTTCCCTTCCTGTGTCAACATTATTCCGTTACGCCATCACGGCTCTATCCAGCATGTGGCTACGGGGCAGGTTAATCTACCAGAGAGCCGAGGCCAAGAGTAAAGAGATGCAGATGGTTATAACCCCTTGTCATGCTTTAAGCGCGAGCAGATGTTTGTGGAACACAGACTACAGTACTACAGTACTTCAGTGGTTCTATATAGTATGGCATGAGCTGGGATAGCTGTGTCTCAGGAGGTAGAGGAGCCGGCGTCTAATGATCGCAAGGTTGGCAGATCGGCGGTTCGAGCCCCGGCTGGCCCACATGTCGGAGTGTCCTTGGGCAAGACACTGTCTGAACCCCAAATTGCTCCCAGTGAGCGGGGCCGCCCGGCGCCTTGCATGGTAGCTTGCCTACCTCGCCATTGGTGTGTGAATGTGTGCGTGAACGGGTGAATGAGAGGCCGTTGTAAAGGCGCTTTGGATAAAAGGCGCTATTTAAATAAGTGCAGTCCATTCCATTTGCATGAAGAAATACCTTTCGGGAGACTTTCGGGAGAAAGCATAAATGAAAAAAAAAAACTAAGTAGCCCAGCCTGGGCAATCAACCTGTGTCTGGTGGAGTACTTATACTTTACTCACTTACAGTAATGTGAGGAGGGGGTGGGAGGCTCGTCGCTCAGCCTACCCCAGCCTCCCTCAGCCTCCCTCAGCCTCCCCCAGCCTCTCCCAGCCTCCCCCAGCCTCCCCCAGCCTCCCTCAGCCTCCTCCAGCCTCCCTCAGCCTCCCTCAGCCTCCCCCAGCCTCCCCCAGCTTCCCTCAGCCTCCCCTAGCCTCCCTCAGCCTCCCCCAACCTCCCCCAGCCTCCCCCAGCCTCCCCCAGCCTCCCTCAGCCTCCCCCAGCCCCCCCCCCAACCTCCCTCAGCCTCCCCCAGCCTCCCTCAGCCTCCTCCAGCCTCCCTCAGCCTCCCTCAGCCTCCCCCAGCCTCCCTCAGCCTCCCCCAGCCTCCCCCAGCCTCCCTCAGCCTCCACCAGCCTGCCCCAGCCTCCCCTGGTGGAGTACTTATTCTTTACTTACTTACAGTAATGTGAGGAGGGCGTGGGTGGCTCATCAGCGGTCTGTGCAGATGGCTGTCTCTGTGAGCACGCAGGGAACAGCGGCGCTGATTAGCTGACAGGACAGATGGAAGCACCTGTGGTCGCAGGGAGACCCAGGAGGATGCGGGACGGCACGCTGCCTCCCTTCCCAGAAGCCTCAGCGGCATGCTGCCTCCCTTCCCAGGAGCCTCAGCGGCGCCGCGGGACAGAGGAAATAATAATGACAGAATCAGAATCAGAATGGTTGTCTATTACGTCCCCATGTACCCAAGTACACAAGAGGAGAATTCTTTGGCTTTGGTTCATCCACATTGGCATCGCAGCATCACGATTACAAAATATAACACTGATAAAGTAAAGTAGGAATAAGTAATGATGAAGTCATATAGTCATAAAGGGATGCTGTGGATACTGTAGACCTGAGAGAAGGCTTTGAGGCGTACTTACTCTATGATATTTATTTATTTACTGTTTGTACTGAGAGTTGTATCCTGTCTTATTGTCTTATCGTCTTGTGCTGCTTGGAACCCAAGCCTAAGAATTTGATTCTCTTACACATGTGTAATGTGACGTCACAATAAAACTTGAAAACTTGAAACTTGAGAACTAGGAGACGCTCTGGGCGTGTCTGGCCTGGAACACACCTCCATCTCCGTCAGCCTCCCTCAGCCTCCTCCAGCCTCCCTCAGCCTCCCCCAACCTCGCCCAGCCTCCCCCAGCCTCCCCCAGCCTCCCTCAGCCTCCCCCAGCCTCCCTCAGCCTCCCTCAGCCTCCCACAGCCTCCTCCAGCCTCCCTCAGCCTCCCCCAACCTCTCTCAGCCTCCCTCAGCCTCCCTCAGCCTCCCCCAGCCTCCCTCAGCCTCCATCTCAGACCCAGGCCATCTCCATTAAGACCAGGACTCCCAGGAAAGCCATACTGCATACCACAGCGCTTAGATACGAAAGAAAACGTCAGAGGCGATGATGGGTACCCTTTAACCAGCTGCCAGGGATTCTTCTCGTTTTATGAGATCAAGCCTGATTACTCTTCAATTTCATTGGGTGATTCTTCAAACGAGCAAACATCTTTTAGACTGTAAGGCTTTACAAGGAAATACGAGGATGGCTTAAACTGTCCCAGATATAGTCGGTCTGGCCAAGCTTGCAGCAGACAGTCTTGAGCCTGGTCTATAGAGGGAGTGAGTTAGTGTATGAGAGACGTGTGTGAAGCCGTCGTGATCGTGTAACACATGGTTGGCTCTGAGCTCTGGACTGCTGCCTCTCTCTGACAAGCCCCCCACCACACCCCTCACACTGACTGACACTGGGGCGACGCAACAGTGTGTGTGTGTGTGTGTGTGTGTGTGTGTGTGTGTGTGTGTGCGTGTGTGTGTATGTGTGAGTGTGTGTGTGTGCTTGCATGTGTGTGTGTGCGTGTGTATGTCTGTGTGTGCGTCTGTCTGTGTGTGTGAGTGTGTGTGTGTGTGTGTGTGTGTGTGTCTTTAGGTGTGTGTGAGTGTGTGTGTGCGTGTCTGTATGTGCGTGCTGACGTGTCTCTATGTGTGTGTGTGTGTGTGAGTGTGTCTGTATGCGTCTGTGTGTGTGTGAGTGTGCGCGCGTCCGTGTGTGTCATCACTTATGAATTAAACAAGAAGAGCGTTTGATGTTTTGATGTTTCCGTGTGGCTACAACATCATCAATCAAACACCCTTTGAATTTACATCGGCACCAAATACCAACCGAAGCATCGTCCTCATCATCCCACCTACCGCCTCAGCGGGGACCCCTTTGAAAATAATGCAATGTAACACTGTGACAGATGTAATTTATGCGCCAGCCTAACAGCGCGTTCTAGTTCGTTTCCTGCGGTGTGGTTTATGCCTCGCGGGCCCAGCGGCGAGGACACCGTGGAGCTGGAGCACGCCAACGGCATACATCATTAACTACTCACTGATCTGGTCTGGGCTGGGCTGGGCTGGGCTGAGCTGGGCTGGGCTGGGCTGGGCTGGGCTGGGCTGGGCTGGGCTGGGCTGACCGCTTACAGTTTCAAAAGCTGACTGACTTGCATGGAATTCCTAAGAACATACGATAAGGATTTCACCTCTTGAAGATGATGAAACTACCACCGCTCATCCGTGATCAAACTTCGCCGAGGTGCTGGAACTGAAGAGTGTCAGTAGAGTGCCAAATAACAGCATCCGCACACTCAAACTGTGCAAAAAAAACGTTGTTTATTTATTGCAAGCTTTCGGTCATAGACCTTCTTCGGGCATAAAGCAGACAAGTGAATGTTGTGGTTTTAAGGGTTCAAACAACATCACGTGATTTAGCCAATGTACCTCTTGAAGATGGACAAAATTGGCCTAAAATTGTAATATAAGCCTGTTTTGTAAAGATGAGTTGAGAGGAGGAGGAGGAGGAGGAGGAGGAGAAGGAGAAGGAGGAGGAACATGAGTTGAGGAAAGTTTGAGGGAACATCTCCTTCACTCTCTTTTCCACCCACAGCAGCAGCTAGCAGCTCAGTGTGGGCATATGTTCTCTGGCTCCTCTGTGGAGCTCTCAGGGAGACATTCTGCCTGGAGCCCAGTCTGGTGTGTCTGCTGTCCATATGGCTGAGGGCTCCTCTGTCCCATCTCACACACCATCACGCTCTCCACTCCCACTGAGCTCCGGAGGAGTCAGACTAACACTAGAACAGCCATGGGTGGGGTCATTTAACAATAGAACAGCCATGGGTGGGGTCATTTAACACTAGAACAGCCATGGGTGGGGTCATTTAACACTAGAACAGCCATGGGTGGGGTCATTTAACACTTGAATAGCCATGGGTGGGGTCATTAACACTAGAACAGCCATGGGTGGGGTCATTTAACACTAGAACAGCCGTGGGTGGGGTCATTTAACACTAGAACAGCCATGGATGGGGTCGTTTAACACTAGAACAGCCATGGGTGGGGTCATTTAACACTAGAACAGCCGTGGGTGGGGTCATTTAACACTAGAACAATCATGGGTGGGGTCATTTAACACTAGAACAGCCGTGTGAGTAAAAAAAACATGTTATATCTTTGACTCAATCAAATTTCAGGACCTTCCTTTCACGACTGTTCCTAGATATGTGCGTTCTACCACCCAGTATCCTTACATTTTCAACATCACATCAGGATAAGCTAGCATGAAGCTATTTTGCCGTTTTTCTGTGTAGGAGGCAGACTAATTTACACGACGGCCAACTAGTGGTCGTTGTGTGTAAGCAGCAGCTTCCCCTTCTAAAGACTATGGTCATTTGACCCCCTGAGGCGGCTCTTATAGTAGGTAAAACAGACACGGCTGTTCTAGGGTTAAAGGTTCCCTGAGGTCACGACCGGTCGCTCCTCCAGCTGTGAGAGGAGAGGGCCGTGTGCAGAGGCTTCTCTGAGCCACGACCCCGGCAGAGAGGTCATGGGCGTGGTGACGCTGTTACGCAAAGCGATGAGTCACTCCCTCGTGGTCCCGTTCGGGTTTTTAGTACCAGAGCCGCTTGTGGAAAGAAGGGATAGAAAGCAGAGCGGGTACAGAGTCCCTCCCAGCATCCTCCTGGTGTTTGTGTGTGTGTTGTTTAAGGACGTATACACACAGCCTCTTTGTCCAGGCTTAGTGACAGATCAGTGGATTGCTGGTTTAGCGTGTGTCAACGTTGAGGCGGCCTGCCAACGCTGTTACAGACTAGAGGATACGATACATAAAAACACATGCATGGCCATGTGGCACATGCAGGCAGGCATGAGTGTGTGTGCACATGCATACACACACACACACAAACACATACACACACAGGTAGGCACACGCACACACACACACATGCACACACACACACACACACACACACACACACACATAGGTAGGCACACGCACACACACACACACCCACACACTCCCACACACACACACACACACACACACACGCACACACACACACAACCACCGACCCAGCCACACACACACATACACACCCACATACGCACACACACACACACACACACACACACACTGCTCCTTAGTTCCTGGCCTAGTTTGTGATATGGCACCGGGCCTTGTCGTCAGTGTGTTCCAGTCTGCTGACAGCTACATAGTAACGCTACACAGAGAGCTCAGAAAGCACCGGCACCAAGACGGAGCTGTCAGCCCTAATGGACGCCGTGGCACGCCCAACCAGTGTTACCAAGGGTTGCCACGGGTTACCTTGACCCAACCGGTGTTACCAAGGGTTGCCTAGTTACACGGTTTATTTCCCTTCAGCACCTCAGAGGTTCTGCTCACCGCTGTGCCAAGTCCCTGCCTCTACCATCCTGTACATTACCTCAGGACAGGGTTTGGGATATATAGGCTAATGGTAAATGGACTGACTTATATAGCACCTTATAGCATATGACTTATATAGCACCTGCTCCAAAGTGCTTTAGGCACTGGCCCGCTCACTGGGAGCAATTTGGGGTTCAGTGTCTTGCCCAAGGACACTTCAACATGGCCAGCCGGGGCTCGAACCGCCGATCTGCCAACCTGATGAATGATCTTAGGGATGTAAGGTTCATAAGGCACTAGCATGTTTGAGATGTATTTTGGCCCCACATCATTCAGGGATTTTAGACCAGAAGTATGATTTAAAATCCATTCTGTGAGATACCGGGAGCCGGTGTAATGATCTAAGAATCGGGGAAAATTCCTCGTTTTAGTCAGGTCTCTTGCAGCAGCATTTTGAATAAGTTGTAACTGTCTAAGTGCCTGTTTGGAGAGTCCTGAAGCAAGGCCATTGCAGTCGTCTAACCAACCTGCTAGATATAAAAGCATGGATACCTTTTTCAAGATCGTGCTTGGACATATAAAACCGCTAATTCTGGCTATATTTCTAAGATGATAATATACAGTTTTTGCTGTTGACTTAACGTGGGAGTTATAAATTAAACCTGAGTCTCAAATGACATGGAGATTTCTAGCCGGATCTTGACAGACAGACACAGTGAGGGGTTGCAAGAACGTGACGTTATTATTCCTTCCAGAATCACGGTCACAGTTTGAAGCTGATCTGCGGTGATGTCATCGAGTCACGGCCGCCACTGGCTCCCACTAGGAAGTCTAGACTGGAAAGACATGGGAGGCCAATCTGGAGTGTTGCATAATTCTGATGCCCCCCCCCCCCCCCCTCCCGCCCAACCCCCCCCCCTACCCCCCACCCCGTGAAAACAAAGACTCCGGCTGCGTGCCTGCAGGTAAGAACTTCATGAATTTCGCTTCATGAATATTTCATGAAATCAGGAGCTGATTAACTGAGTGGGGCCAAACGGTGATGTATTGAACAAACAATTTTGCCATCGTAAGAAGAGAGGGAAACTTTGTAAAACAAAGAACTACCTTCCGCACATCAAGGAAGAGAAGAAGTGAAGTATTATCCCCCCTTAACAACTGGTGACTGGTTTTGATCAAGTCAAGTGGGGGCCTTAACACTAGAACAGCTTAATGTTTGTTCATGTGGAGAAGATTTGATGCTTGAAATTCAATTTAAAAAACCTTTGAGAGATCGGGAGAGGAATATGTTTACAAGAGCCAAAAGCAGATGGGGAACCAGGGGAGGATAGTGTTTGAATAGGAACTCGTTGTATGTTTTGAAGCTATATATTATTTCTACAGAACCTTCCTCCTCCTTTCAAGATGTCCTGTTGCTTCAGGAGAACTCCTTGGCTACTTGACACAGTGTGAACAGGAACGTTTCCCACAGGGCATCGACCCTCCGTCTCCTACAGTGCAATGTTGATGGAGATTCCAGAACTTTCCACCACCCTCTTCCCCTCTCCAGGGCTCACTTTGTTCAGCAAATCACTGTATGTATCTCTACTGTTCCTAACAGATAGCCCACTGACAGCCCACTGTCTGTCAGCCAAACCTCATGTCAGAATCGCTGGGCCTCTCTCTCCACACCACTGGAACAGGAACAATACATAAGAGGAAAAAAAACATATTCTCTGGTTGGTTCTTTTTCACACACACACACACACGAGAAGTCGTTTTTCCTAGCTATTGGCAATGCGGTGCACTGAAGTAATATCTTTTTTCTATTGCAGTTATTTCTGACTGGGTCTTGGCATTTCAACTCATGTGAACTATGAGAACCTTGTGACATTGGAGAGGGATTCGCCCAGGTGCAGTTTATTCACTGCTCTGTAGTCCACAGGCCAAAGCATTGTGACCTGCTTGTCACAAATCAAATCAAAATCAACAAATCAACACAGTCCACAGACAGACGAGTACAGTAGGCGTGTGTAACTAAGGGCTGGGTTGCACTAACATGGTTTAACTTTTAAAAACGGGATTAAATCGAATCATACCTAGGCAAGATATGGGTGTAATGTTTGTAAACAGTTGTGTTACTTGGAAACGTACTTACAGTACTTGGCACAACAGCCAATCATTTACAACGTAAATGTTTCGACGACAGATTATAGACATTGGTTTCCTTTCCTGTGAACTGTTTATTCCTGAAGGGAGCAACATGCTGTTAGTGGCCTGTGGTTGCGGCTTCCCTTGGTATACAGTAACCTGCGGTTGATCTGACTTCAAGATCTAATCCGCCCCCACCACCACCACCATCCCCCTATGCCCCAGTACACACAAGCCCTCTGAAGGCTAAGGGCCTAAGCCAAGGTCCTCTGTGGCTCAGTCGGTAGAGCCTGGCGCTAACAACGTTAGCGTTTGGAACATAATAATACTATAATAATATAATATATTTGCAGTAAGTCGCTTTGGAAAAAAGAAGAGAAACAAAAGGAGAAAAGTAGGACGCTAGTGTGTCCTAGGGCTGTAGCTCCCCAGTGACCCCCCCCCCCCCCCCCCCATGATAAACCCCTCTCCCTGGGGATGTCTCAAAGGGCTGGTCTGTGCCTGACGCCCCCCCCCCACCCTCTCCCGGAGATCACACTGGGACTCCACAAGTCTCACTGTGGCGTCGGGGAGCCCTACAGTCAGTATACAACAGCAGGTCGTGTAGCCGATCGTGCTAAGCTACGCTTCGCTAAGAGTCTGTTCATCACACTGTGACAACTCAGCTGATCGTGTCGACCAATGACATTATGTCATTTGCCGTTTGAGTTATAGAACCAAGCTCAAGGGGGTTGCAAACTGAAACAGAATTAAATGTATACCTGCGAAAGTGTCAAAACTGGACATAAACATAAATATCAATAATCAATATGGAAATATCATGTCCTTCCTCAGACCAAGCTGAATCTACGTACGTACATGCAGCTAAGGGTTGGATTGGGGGCGGGTAAGACCCTGCGACATACCAGCGTCATGTCCAGGGGGGGTACTTGTACATCAAGCCGCCTGCCTCACACTACGGAAACAGGAGAACGGCCCCTGCCCCCTCATCACGCTACAGAAACAGGAGATAGGCCCCTGCCCCCCTAAGGGCCGTTAGGCTCGAGAACCATCGGTTCTCAAGGCTGCTTACTTACTTACTTTACTTACATGATGCAGCACTCAGTCCTTTCTACTACTCCTCTACTTTTCCCCAGGCGCCTTGAAAGGCAACCCTTTCCCAGGCCGTGGCGTAGCCTACTCTACTGTATCTATGACAGGGATCAGAATCCCTCTATCACAGGGCCTCCTCCACCACCACCACCACCACCACCACACCCCAGGCCCTGACAGCCGCTCATTAGGGCCTCCGTTCGGGGGCCCCGAGGACGTTGTGTTGATCAGCCCGGTGAACGGTCCCATTCAAAGCCCTCCTAGACGTCTCAGCTCCCAGCATTCCTAACCGACGAGACGAGAGCCCTTTCAAGGCAGAAGCAGTGTGCAAGCAGCAGCAGCAGTAGTGCCAAATTTACGACGCCGGCCTTCCCTCGAGCACTTAAACTAAAAAGGGTGGGCGCTGTTTTTCGGCAGCGTGAAACAGAGACATGAGACTGCGTGCTGGGAGTGTCAATTGGTCAGTTACCGTTTGCCGTCGTAGTTTATGAGGTAATGTTCTCCCCCGAAAAGCGAACACCGGCCGCGGTGTTGAAACTGCTGTACAAATATTGAAACGCGCCGTGTTGAGAACGAGTGGAAGTGTCAGTATCGGAGTGTGTTGTTGGGTCTCCGGAGGATGTCGTTTTCACACATTTCACACATTTCTTCTTGTTACGCTTTTTTTCCCCTCAATTCTCAATTTAGATGAAGCAGCTTTCAGTCACTCTGCGTACTGGAACAAAGTCCCTGAACAAATCAAACAGGCCCAAACTCTAAATATATTTAGAAAAACCTTCATGTTCTGCAGCAGCTGTGACTGAACACTAGCACTTATATCTATGCTTTTTAAATGTTTTATTTATTTTATTTATTTATTTACTTGTTGACCAGGGACAGTACACATTAATAAACCAGTTGGTAAATGAGTCAGTGTTAGCCAAATGGCTACTTTTCAACTGTTGTCCCTGTGGCCAGATGTCATAAGCCGTTCTCTATTTATCTATTTTATCTGTTTTATCTGTTTTTATTACCTTTATTTTCTTACGTATTGTAACGATCCTGTATGAGGCCCGTTAACAGCTCCTCCAAGCGAGTTAACTCTCTTGGTATAGTGGTTAGCGCGGCCGTCGGTTATGCGGGAGATCAGGGTTCGACTCCCGCATGGGGCGAGTTACACTACCAAGGACACGTTCGCTACACTGGTGTCAGAAGTGGGATGGAAGGAAGGCCATCGGAGAGCGTGTCCACGTGAGGGACTTGACATAGTGAAGCGTGAGGGCACGCTTTCCCGAACGGTGCGGATAGTGTAACGATCCTGTATGAGGCCCGTTAACAGCTCCTCCAAGCGAGTTAACTCTCTTGGTATAGTGGTTAGCGCGGCCGTCGGTTATGCGGGAGATCGGGGTTCGACTCCCGCATGGGGCGAGTTACACTACCAAGGACACGTTCGCTACAGTATTCTCCTCTTGTTGTACCTTCTCATGCACTCTGAGTCACCTCTGTAGTATGAAATGTGCTACACAAATAAACCCGCCTCGCCTAGCCTAGCCTTGCAATTACAAACAATGACGTTAATAATGAATAATGTTCTCCTTGACTTTCTTCGAGTTTATTGTTGCTGACGTGTCCAGCAGGCAATCTTCCAGGCCTGACTGGGAGTCTGTCAGGTAGAACGCAGCGTTGGGATAGAACCACAGGCTTACAGAGGAACCTGCCTGCTTTCATCCATCAAAAGAGCAGGGCTCTACTACGGCATTCGTCTTGAGCTCCAGAGTTTAAACCCACAAACACAGATACTGTATAAGGATCAGAAGACGGTAATTAAAGACAGGTTTGTTCTGTGTGATTTGGGGTCCTTCCTGTGCGGTTACGCCAGGGTTGTGTGTCATGCGGGTTAACAGGCCAGACAGACAGCCGTGTGAGTGATGGAGCAGGCGCAAGGCTTTTGTTTGGCCAAGGTCACGACCTTGCTTTTAAGAGGTATATGCTAGGTCCTAAACGACAGGGTAGTGGACATCAGTGAAGTCCGCCGGGGTGTCCGTTTACAAAGCCTTCTGGAGGACTCGCGTCTGAAGGGGAAGCCTCAGGGTAGTGGTTGGATGGAGGTCGTGACGTTAGAATTATAAGGTTCTATCTCAATTTTTGTCAAAATTGAGTTTTTGTTTTTACATAATCTGATCCATTAGGTGTTTATTAATGCCTGTGTGGTGTTATTTTTTAAAATGTTGACATTTTTGAGTTAGTAATTCATAAAATACAAAGGTTCCATCTCACAAAACATAATGGAATGTAAAAACTTTGACGCTCAATATCTCTGAACTGCCCTAAACGGAGATAGAACCTGATCATTCTAAGCTCACAAGGTGTCGTCTAACGATATTAATATTACTAATATCATCACATCACTCCACCCTGTACAATTATTTGTTGGGTGTTTCAAATAAGATAATTTTGACTGAAACACATGTTAGTGCCACTCTAAAGTGGATTTTAAGTGGATTTTTATTAGATATTATATTAAGGTGGTGAAGATCTGACAGTAGTGTTGTTTTTAATAAAATTATATTCATTTTGAATCGATTTGTGGGTGTCAGAATGCTTTCATACAGCTGTAATTGTCAAATGACTAGATAAACATAATTTACTTTATTTGACAACAGCTGTATACTATAGTTTCCTCAGTTATTTGTTCATGTTTCATGGATTATACAGTACACACCACACACAGGATACTTTTCAGATAGTGTATGCCTTTAAGTACATACACACTCTTTGATTTTAAAAAAACATTGTTTAAATCTTATAGTAATTCTTTAGTTATTTTTGTTTATCTTTGTTCTATGCCCTTTAGTTTAGTCTTGTTTTATTATGTAGTTTATATTATTGCTATTGTGTGTTTTATTGATTACTATTGTAATCCATTATGTAGATTGTTTTTATACTGTGTGGATACGTTAAAGCACTTTGAGCTGCAACGTTTGCAGGAAAAGTGCTATACAAATGAAGGTTATTATTATTATTATTATTAATAATATTGTTATTATTATTATGATTATTATTATCATTATCATTATTATTATTATTATTATTATTATTATTATTACTATTATTATTATGATTATTAAAAGGGCAATTTGAATGTGACTGTTATGAAACAATAAGGAACCATATAATAATTATTCTTCCAGAAGTGAACATGACAGTTTGAGGCGTTGGGCAGAGCTCTCTGGGTCTCTCTCTGTGTCCCTCCCCCTCAGCCGAGCAGAGAGGTCCTGCAGCAGCTCTGGTCTGAGTTCAGACTCACCCACCACCCTCACTGGGACTGCAGAGTTCAGACTCACCCTGGGACTGCAGAGGGATTCAGACTCACCCTGGGACTGCAGAGATCAGACTCACCCTGGGACTGTCCCACCACCCTCACTGGGACTGCAGAGAGTTCAGACTCACCCTGGGACTGCAGAGTTCAGACTCACCCTGGGACTGTCCCACCACCCTCACTGGGACTGCAGAGGGATTTACTGGAGCGTCTCACCTCCTTCATGGAAGCCCAATAATAAGTCAGGTAATGGTTCAATCTTTTATCGTTTCTTCGGGATCTCGACAGTATTCGCAAAGTGCTTTTAATAAGTCCGACACTATTTTTTCCAGAGAGTTAACTTGTTACACTTTTAAACCCACTGAGCTAACATAATGAGCTGTTATAATCGACCTGCGTTTGCGTTCGGCTTGTTAACATTGGCTGCGTTCGTCAATTCGCTCTGGAATCTGATCAGCAACGCATGGAATGCCCCCTTGTCCAATCAGATTACTCGGTCTCTTTATGACGTTGAACCCAGTGTGCGCTCCGGTGCTCTCAGAGCGAAGTTACGAACGCAGCCATTGACTGAAGTTCTGCGGCATTGCAAAAGTCCGTGTCGTTGTTTGGTGTGTGCAATTAGGGAAGTGATTGATAGAAAGTGATTAGAAAGTGATTAGAAACTGTTTTTCTAAGTCTGCTAGACTAAACAATGGTCGTTGTAATGGAATCTGTGATCTGCTATGGCGGAAAAGTTTGTCCTTATATTGCATGAGGGCATAACATGGAAAAGAGAGAAACTGCACTGGATATTATTGATTGTAAGTATGGGTTAATTATATCATTATTAATGATGCTGTCCAGGTCCTTTGACAAATCATATGAAAATGATAGGCAGCAGTTGGCAACACTAAAAAAGTAATTGCATTTGTGTTCTAAAGAAATCTCAAGAGCATGAAAACCCAGAATCTGGGGGGTATTCCATCAACGTCCCTGAAGAAAAATCCTGGCTTTTTCTGTTAAGTCTTGTGAGATATATCCCCCTCATCCCCCCAAAACAAAAAATAATATTATGATAACTCTCGTGAGACTTATCGGAAAATAAGTCTGGATTTTCCTTTAGCGACGTTGATGGAATACCCCCCTGACTTGTTTGTGAATGTGACTAGAGCTGACAGTCTGGAAGGAAGGCATTTGCAGTGTGTACGCGTCCCATCCTCTTGGCAGTCGCCCGGTGACATCAGGCAGTAATGCAGATCAGCTGAGAGCAGAGAGCAGAGCACAGAGGAATCCCCTTTGGCCCTCACCAGCGCAGATTCCTCTGATTCCCAACGGAGGATGACTATGGGGTTTAGAACTGTATAACGGCATTCTTAGCACGTTATGTTCAGTTAGAATTTATTTTTTTTAAGTTGTTTTTTTCTGAGTGGGTATGTTTTGGACAGATATAGTGAAGGTAGACAGGAAAGTAAGGAGAAGAAGGGAGAGAGGGCATGTCAGCAGGGCATGGGCCGGACTCGAACCCATGCCGACATGGGCATATGTGTGCACTGTAGACCGCGGTGCTAGACCCCTGGACCACCCCAGGCCATGGTGCTAGACCCCTGGACCACCCCAGGCCACGGTGCTAGACCACTGGACCACCCCAGGCCATGGTGCTAGACCACTGGACCACCCCAGGCCATGGTGCTAGACCACTGGACCACCCCAGGCCATGGTGCTAGACCACTGGACCACCCCAGGCCATGGTGCTAGACCCCTGGACCACCCCAGGCCATGGTGCTAGACCACTGGACCACCCCAGGCCATGGTGCTAGACCCCTGGACCACCCCAGGCCATGGTGCTAGACCACTGGACCACCCCAGGCCATGGTGCTAGACCCCTGGACCACCCCAGGCCGTGGTGCTAGACCACTGGACCACCCCAGGCCGTGGTGCTAGACCCCTGGACCACCCCAGGCCATGGTGCTAGAGCCCTGGACCACCCCAGGCCATGATGCTAGACCCCTGGACCACCCCAGGCCATGGTGCTAGACCCCTGGACCACCCCAGGCCACACTCAGTTAGATTTTTGTTAATGGTGTTTGAGGTCCCAGTTATACAGTGATCATTCAACATGTGTTTCAAATTCTTCAATTTACATTTCAATTTCAGTTTATTTAAGAAGTTCAGAGAGTTTAAGAAGAGACAATGCGTATCAATTGACAACAAGACAGTGTAAACACGCCAGATTTAGCCAGGAGGCTAATCATTTTCATCTGTGGTCCCTGGCCAAGATGTTAAAAGAAAGGCATCCGAAAAATGACACAAGATAAAAGAAACCATAAAACAGCATCATACCGAGCACATGAAAGACACAGTTAAAAAATACACAGTTCAATTATGTGCAGATTTGTTTTCCCTTAAGCCAGTTTTTCAGATTTTTATTTTGAACAGCCCAAGGGTGATGGAGGTCTTTACATTAGAGGACAGAGGGAGGTGGAGGTCCTTACATTAGAGGGCAGAGGGTGGTGGAGGTCCTTACGTTAGAGGACAGAGGGAGGTGGAGGTCCTTACATTAGAGGTCAGAGGGAGGTGGAGGTCCTTACATTAGAGGACAGAGGGAGGTGGAGGTCCTTACATTAGAGGTCAGAGGGTGATGGAGGTCCTTACATTAGAGGACAGAGGGAGGTGGAGGTCCTTACGTTAGAGGACAGAGGGAGGTGGAGGTCCTTACATTAGAGGACAGAGGGTAGTGGAGGTCCTTACATTAGAGGGCAGAGGGAGGTGGAGGTCCTTACATTAGAGGACAGAGGGTGGTGGAGGTCCTTACGTTAGAGGACAGAGGGAGGTGGAGGTCCTTACATTAGAGGACAGAGGGTAGTGGAGGTCCTTACATTAGAGGGCAGAGGGAGGTGGAGGTCCTTACATTAGAGGTCAGAGGGTAGTGGAGGTCCTTACATTAGAGGACAGAGGGAGGTGGAGGTCCTTACATTAGAGGACAGAGGGTGGTGGAGGTCCTTACATTAGAGGACAGAGGGTGGTGGAGGTCCTTACGTTAGAGGGCAGAGTGTAGTGGAGGTCCTTACATTAGAGGGCTTTAGAGTGTTCCAGTGCTGCGTGGCTCGGACAGGGAAGGCTGAACGTCCGAAAGTGCTCCTTCTACATGGAACCACACAGTCTTCTACATAGACTATGGACTATGTGTTCAGAGGCAGTACCCAGCTTAATGTACTGTAGTGGTCATTCACATAGGTCCCTAGAACCAGACTCAAAACCAGAGGGGATAGAGCCTTCGCAAAGGCAGCCCCTAGGCTCTGGAATAGCCTCCCCCTCCACGTCAGATCTGCCCAGAGCGTCGAGGCTTGTAAAACCTTAGCTAAAATGTACCTCTTCTCCCTGGCCTTTGACCTGAGGTGAGCCTGCCTCCCGACAACTGCACTTTTCTGCACTTTTATTTCTGCACCTGTTGTATTCTGTATTGCACCTTGTTTTTGTTTTAGTGTATTTGTATTAGTTGTTTTCTTTTTACTAGTGTTTTATCTGTTAAGCACTTTGGTTGGCTGTTTGTCGTTGTAAATGTAAGTAAGTAAGTAAGTAAGTAATGTTTATTTATATAGCACATTTTACAACGACAAAAACAGCCGCCCAAAGTGCTTAACAGAAAACACTAGTAAAAGAGAAACAACAGATAAAAATACACTAAAAACAACGTGCAATACAAAATACAAGTGCACAATGTGCTAAATTAACCTGACTTGACTTGACACAGTTCATAGTCACAGACTATGGACTATGTGGTAGAGGCAGTACCCAGCCTAATGTACTGTAGGAGCAGTGAGCAGTGTAGTGAAGCGGTAGGAAGAGAAGGATTTTGATTGTCACCGACTTGACAGTTATCATCAATACGAGAGGCTGTTTGAAAGATGAAAGTGTTCTGCGGTGGCAGGGTTAGGGTTAGGCAGGCCTCCAGATGACTTGTGTGAGCAGGTTACTGGCACACACAGAGAGAGCACAGGAGCAAGTAGCCACGGAGGGAAATATAGCATGTCAACATTGGATGTCCTTTGACCCTGTGACTGAGACTGGCTACTGTATGTTGAACTGTAATCTCAGTGGTTGCATTGGCCCTCTCGCTCTCTCTCCACATGTAATCCAGGGATGGATGAAGCTGACGTGCAGTGGTTATGTAGAAGCAGTGGTTATGTAGGTGCAGTGGTTATGTAGGAGCAGCGGTAATGTAGGTGCAGTGGTTATGAAGGTGCAGTGGTAATGTAGATGCAGTGGTAATGTAGGTGCAGTGGTAATGTAGGTGCAGTGGTAATGTAGATGCAGTGGTAATGTAGATGCAGTGGTAATGTAAGTGCAGTGGTTATGTAGGTGCAGTGGTCATGTTAATGCAAAATACATTTCTCTTTGAACTCCACCACGTACTGCACCACCCCATGGCAGTGACTCATATTATGTTCCAGTGTTATGAATACAGTCGTTGTGTTTGCCGAGGCCCAAAGCTATTAAATGTTAAAATGTCTTTGAGTACCATACTTCACTGCGAACTCTCTGATATAAACCAGCTCATAACTTCTCTGTGTGTGGACCATATTGACATTTCTGACAGTGGATTTATTGACATTTCATCTTGGAATATGAGCATTCGTTGCCAGCATTAAAAGTCATGAGAACAATACATGGCTAACCTTCGTGGTGACGGATGAGTCTGAGAGAAACGCAGAACGGAAAAATAATAATAATAATAACACAAATAAAACATCAGCTTGGCTATCGGAAAAAGTGACTTTATTTTTCTTTGGGGGGGGGGGGTTCGTTTTCTTTGTTCAATGTCCGAACATATAACTTGTAGAGAACACTGTATTTCATGATAACGGGGGGGGGGGGGGGGGGGGGGGGGGTAGTATTAATGGCAGGACTCTGGACAACCTTGCAGTTGTAAAAAGTGGGCCTGTGTTGCGAGGCTGAGCTCAACTATCAAGCCAGATGTTGGCTCTGACTCAGAGGCTCAGGCAGGAAATCTGTAGCGTTCAGTCTGACTGTTCTCCCTCTCTCTCTCTGCCCCTCTCCCTCTCCCTCTCCCTCTCCCTCTCTCTTTCTCTCACAGGTACTGATTGAAAAGTGATTCATGAGAAGAGCAAAAATCCTCAAGGACTACTACTAACAACAAAGGACGGAAGGGACAACCTCCTTCACTTGATCTCGGTCGGGTTTTTATGTTTTTGCGTCGTTGTGTCGCACACAAAACGGTTGTGAAAATGACATTGTTGAAATGCGGACGCGCGCTGCTCTTACTCTTGCTGTGTCTGAGTGGTGGCACTCTGGGCCAGCGGCAGCAGGATTGCACCGGAGTGGACTGCCCGGTGCTTAACGGCTGCATCAAAGAGGTCGTGGAGAGCGGCGCCTGTTGCCCGACTTGCGCGCAGACGGGATGCTCGTGCGAGGGCTACCAGTACTACGACTGCGTCAACGCCGGCTTCAAGGACGGAAAGGTGCCCGAGGGGGACTCCTACTTCGTCGACTACGGGAGCACCGAGTGCTCGTGTCCCGAGGGGGGGGGGAGGATCGGCTGCCACTTCATCAGCTGCCCCGAGATCCCGGCCAACTGCATCCAGGTGTCGGAGCCGGTGGACGGGTGCGTGCAGTGCGACCGCGTGGGCTGCGACCACGACGGGCAGAAGTACGAGGCGGGTCACTCCTTCCACCTGGACGCCTGCCAGGTGTGTCACTGTCCCAACGACGGAGGCAAGCTGATGTGTTACCCGGTACCGGACTGCGACCCGTCGCAGAACCCGGCCCAGAAACCCGCGTCGGCCGGCGTCCCCCCCCCGGAGGAAGAGAACGCACAGCAGCAGCGACGCCCCAACAACAAACACCTCAGCGAACCTCCGTACGCCTTCGACGACGGGCGAGGCCGAGGAGGACCCCTGGAGAACCCCTTCGCGAACAAACCCTACCGCCTGTCGCACAGGGACAACCTGCCTTTCTTCCGGCCGAACCCTGGCCACATGGACGAGGACGAGGAGGACGAGGAGGAGGAGGAGGACTATGACTATGCCCCGACAGACACTCCAGAGCCCTATGACGCGGGAGATCTGGCCTATCCGACACAGTTCTCCAGCTCCTCCAACAGAGTGATCTCGGTGGCTTCTCCCGACAGAGGACCTCCCTATCAGAGCTATGACACGGGCGTCAGGAGGCAGGCGCTGAGGGAGAAGTACGGCGTTCACGAACACACCACAGACGGAGTCGAGACGGAGGGGACAGACGGTCGAGCGGCAGGAGAGCAGGCCAACCCTGGCCCCTGGGAGAGACACTCGGAGAGTCAAATACACCCACAGAGAGGTTCAGAGAGTCAAATACACCCGCAGAGAATCTCAGAGAGTCAAATACATCCGCAGAGAGGCTCAGTGAGTCAAATACACCCACAAAGAAGTTCAGAGAGTCAAATATACCCACATAGAATCTCTGAGAGTCAAATACATAAGCAGAGAAGTTCAGAGAGTCAAATATACCCACATAGAATCTCTGAGAGTCAAATACATCGGCAGAGAAGTTCAGAGAGTCAAGTACACCCACAGAGATTCTCTGAGAGTCAAATACACCCTCAGAGAATCCCAGAGAGTCAAATAGATCCACAGAGAGGCCCAGAGAGTGAAATACACCCACAGATAATCTCAGAGAGTCAAATACACCCACAGAGAATCTCAGAGAGTCAAATACCCCCATTTGGGACAGGGGCTGGGGACCTTTGGGACACCCACGAGGAAGAGATGTATGAGGAGGAAGAAGAACAAGAAGAAGAAGAGAAAGTAGTTACATTGATGAATGCCACTGGTGCTGAGGGAAGGGATGTGCCCTATGATGTTGGTGTTGTAGAGCAGGAGAATCATACAGTCAGCAGTCATTTGAACACACCCACCAGTCATACGAACACGCCCAACATTCAAACAAGTACAACCGACGGTCGTACGAACACACCCAATAGTCACGTCAATACAAATGCACCCAACATCCATATGAACTCACCCAACATCCATATAAACACACCCAACATTCAGAACACACCCAACATTCAGAACACACCCAACATCCACAACACACCCAACATCCACAACACACCCAACATTCAAAACACACCCAGCATCTATATGAACACACCCAACACTCAGAACACACCCAACACTCACAACTCACCCAACATAAACACACCCAACATTCAGAACACACCCAGCATCTATATAAACACACCCAACATTCAGAACACACCCAACACTCACAACTCACCCAACAGTCATATGAAGATAAATGCACCCAACATTCAAATGAACACACCTAGCAGCCACATGGACACACTCAACATTCAGAACACACCCAACATCCACAACACACCCAACATTCAGAACACACCCAACATTCAGAACACACCCAGCATCTATATGAACACACCCAACATGCAGAACACACCCAGCATCTATATGAACACACCCAACAGTCATATGAACACAAACACCAGTCGTACGAACACACCCAACTTTCAAACGAGTACAACCCACAGTCGTACCAACACACCCAACAGTCACGTCAATACGAACGCACCCAACGTCCATACGAACACACCCAACATCCATATGAACACACCCAACCTTCAAATGAACACACCAAGCAGTCATATGGACACACCCATCAGTCGGTACACACTCAACAGTCATGTGGACACACTCAACAGTCCCTACACACCCAACATCCACATGAAGTCAGAGGGCAGAGAGACGACAGTTGAACACAGCACCAAGTCCCCCAGGACACCCGAGCACTACACCCTCCCCACGGTCAGGTTCAGCCCCACCAGCCAGCAGCCCCTGCGGGTGAAGGCAGACGCGGGGGGTCATCCTTCCCAGAAGCAGCCCCAGACTCTGTTTAACGCTCACATGGAGGACACGCAGGAGACGGAGGAAGAGGAGGCGGCGGTGGAGAAGGGGGAGGAGGAAGAGAGGGACTATATGCCCATTTTTCTCCCAAAGCCTCAAGGGGGTGAGTACGAATATATTCTCTTTATTATGTGACGGCAGCCGGTGAAAAGGGGGGACAGGTCAGCGATTTCGATTGAATGTTCCGACTTTTCAGAAAAATTTAAATAAATTTCAACGTTGTTGAAAATCAATGACACACCTTATCGCTAGTCAACTGACACAGCTTGTTGTGTGAGCCTGCTAACAATGTAAAGTAGTGTTGTCGTTAACTAGGTAGCGGTGGGGATTACTCACCGAATCCATTGCATTGCAGTATTTTAGCTCGGCTAGCGAGTGGGTCATTGATTTTCAACAACGTTGACATTTATTTACATATTTCAGAACAAAAGTCAAGAACAATTTGATTGGTTGCCGACTTGTTCTCGGTTTTTACCAGCTACCGATACCTACCATTTGGTTGTTATACAGTAGTTATATGTCCCCACACACAACAACGACTAGCATGCCTTATGTGATCTGAATGACTATTCTGTTTCAAGTGTATAATTACTGAATCAAGGACAGAAATCACAATACGTGACGTTAGAATTATAAGGTTATATTGTTATATTGTATATTGTAAAAAAATAGTTTTTTACATAATCTGATCCATTAGGTGTTTATTAATGCCTGTGTGGTGTTATTTTTAAAATGTTGACATTTTCTAGTTAGTAATTAATAAAATACAAAGGTTCCATCTCACAAAACATAAAAACTTTGACACTCAATATCTCTGAACTGCCCTAAACGGAGATAGAACCATATCATTCTAAGCTCCCCAGTCAGTCAGCCCTCCCTAGTAAAACCATACTCTGTTACACTCTCAGCTCATTGCCACAGTTTACGCGACAGTGGTTCAACTCCGTGAACAAACGCTCCTTCTAGCCTCCCTTCGGTTATGAACACACACACAAGTTCAAGTCGTGATCCGTTTCCGACGAGTCAATCTGAACGTGTTGTAAGTTCAGAGTCAACACTCTTGTTGCCGGTTTCTTGGTTAAAGACCCTGAACATGAGTTTAAATAAGCCACCCGGGGGTCTGTCTGGAGCATGAAGACAAACACCCCCCCCCCCACCCCCCCCACTGGGAACATCCTCTCTCAGCTGCCTCCTATAAGTCAACACCACCCGTCCTCTCCTACACGCGACGCCTCACTGACGTTAATTGTATGCTGCTCCAATTCTGTGTTAGATGAAGACTAGGGGGCAGGGGGAGGGGGAGGGCGTGGGGGCGGGGGGCGGGGGAGGGGGGGCTGTTCTGTGATAAAAACCCTCGGTGGCTTTCAACTTTGAGGTGTTTATAGGATTAAGTCATGGATTCCATTTGAGCTTTTGGGGCCAAATGTGTTTGATTGTACCTTTTCCACACGGGGCTCCTGGGTAATTTGATACGCCGCTCGTCCGTCTAGAAATGTCTACTTTTCAGAAGGGCGTGCAGCGCGCAGCTCGCGGGGCGAGGGGCGAGGGCCAGGCTACTTAAAAGCAGCAGTAGCAGATCCAGATGTCAATGCTCTGAACGTTGTCTAGACGACACAGAAACACAGTGAACAGTGAACAGTGAGCTATATGACTCCACAGAAACACAGTGAACAGTGAACTATATGACTCCATAGACACACTGTGAACAGTGAACTATATGACTCCATAGAAACACAGTGAACAGTGAACAGTGAACTATATGACTCCATAGAAACACAGTGAACAGTGAACAGTGAACTATATGACTCCATAGAAACACAGTGAACAGTGAACAGTGGACTATCTGACTCCATAGTAACACAGTGAACAGTGAACTATATGACTCCATAGACACACAGTGAACAGTGAACTATATGACTCCATAGACACACAGTGAACAGTGAACTATATGACTCCATAGAAACACTGTGAACAGTGAACTATATGACTCCATAGAAACACAGTGAACAGTGAACAGTGAACTATATGACTCCATAGAAACACAGTGAACAGTGAACAGTGAACTATATGACTCCATAGAAACACAGTGAACAGTGAACAGTGGACTATCTGACTCCATAGTAACACAGTGAACAGTGAACTATATGACTCCATAGACACACAGTGAACAGTGAACTATATGACTCCATAGAAACAGTGAACAGTGAACTATATGACTCCATAGAAACAGTGAACAGTGAACTATATGACTCCATAGAAACAGTGAACAGTGAACTATATGACTCCATAGAAACAGTGAACAGTGAACTATATGACTCCATAAAAACAGTGAACAGTGAACTATATGACTCCACAGCAACACTGTGAACAGTGAACAATTCACTATATGCTCAGCACACTGTGATACAATCCCTTTAACATCCCAAAAGTATATATTGAAATCTGACTGAATTGTATATGATGACTCATTTTATTTTTCTACTTTTTAATTGTTATCTTATCTCACGTGTTCGTGTGAAGCACTATGGCTATAGAAACACATCCGCCTTGCCCCCCCCCCCTCCCCCCCTGTGTGACATGTAATACGATCAGGTCTGCACACATGAGGAGGTTAGTCATAATCGATGAACCGCGCTATTCATCACTGACATGGTGACGTGATTACGCTAGCATCGTCTGCCAACGTTGATTCAATTTGGCATGGCTGCTGATTTACTTTGCAACCATTTGCATTCTCATCCATTCAGAATTAATCAGGATGGGCTCCTCCTCTGTCTCCCTGCAAATGGAAAGGAAAGGTCAGCTAGTTATGGACGGATCACCTCCAGGGATAAGGTTCACACACACACACACACTATTCCCCCTAAATGACACCTTCCTCCCCTCTGCCCTGTGGATCATATTCACCGGAGGATAAGCAGAGAGGAAAGGCTTATCTCGGGCTGCTAGGCTCCCAATGCAAGATAACGTGTTCTCAAGATAGAAACACTTGGGTCTCTTGACAGGTAGCCTCTCTCTCTCTCTGTCTGTCCTCTTCTTTAGATATCTGGAGGAGGGGGGGGGGGGGGGGGGTGGACCTCTTCTCTCTGCTGATAACACCCAGGCAGCTGAACTGTGCCCTATCATTGTGGATAGTGTATAGCCCTGGGACCATTCAGAAAAACGTGCAAGTGTAGGTTCTCAAGCAGTAAAACTGCTACGGTATAGCTTCAGTAACAGTCTACCTTCAGTAACAGTCTACCTTCAGTAACAGTATACCTTCAGTAACAGTATACCTCCTGCAGATTGTTGGTGGCGAAAGGATTGTTATTTTGGGGGGCGAGAGTTTTATCCTGCGCCATCTGTGTGTGTTCAATGATCTGTCTTGTGGTTCTTGTAGTTTTAACAGCAGCCTACTGAATGTATGTACGGTGTTGAACTGATACCAAATCAAGCTAGACACCTCTGGCCAACATGTTTACAGTGTCGTGTGCATCAGCAGTAGATATGCTTCCCCCTCAGTAATTCTTTATGACGAATGGCCAAACAGGCGGTTATGGTGAGGCGTGTGATAACAGGGTGATTTAAGGGCCGTCTATCTAGAGGAGACGTATATCATGTTGTAGGGGCGGCTGTGGCGCAGGAGGTAGAGCCGGCGTCTAATGATCGCAAGGTCGGCAGATCAGCGGTTCGAGCCCCGGCTGGCCACATGTTGAAGTGTCCTTGGGCAAGACACTGAACCCCAAATTGCTCCCAATGACCGAGGCCGGCGCCTTGCGTGGTAGCTTGCCTACCTCGCCATCGGTGTGTGAATGTGTGTGTGAACGGGTGAATGAGAGGCCGCTTTGGAATAAGGCGGCTAGATAAGTGCAGTCCGTTTATACGTTGTCAGTTACGTCTGTCTGGTTCAGGGCCTCAGGTGAGCTCTGAGGTACAGAAGCTCTCTGAAGGTCGTTAAAGGTGTAGAATAATTAATACCAAATGATAGAAACAGCCGGAGTCTGGAATTCATGTACAGTCTGGCCGCCGTACTGATCTGTTACACAGTCCTCTGCTTTGAAGTCCTGTGTGGACATGTGCGATGCATGCAGGTTGGCACCAACAGGGAGCTCCTGGCCTGCTTCTGTTCGGCCTCCTCAGCGCACCCCCTTCTAAACCCCAGACCAGGCCAAACCTGTCATCAACCAAGTGAATTATGCTTAAGCGTTATGGAACGAGAAGCCGTGGTGTATCGTGGATATCGGCACAGCTAGCGGGTTG